>NW_027365090.1:0-140267 GCF_046119375.1 Phyllobates terribilis | reverse complement strand
CTTTGAATCTTCTTTATCATGCTAAGAGGAGCAGGAAAAAGCCAAAAATTTCAGAATTGCACCTTGCAATGCGGAGAAATTACTGTTTGTGCATTTACAATATTCATTGATTTTTGCCATTGAAAAACATCATGTTATTCATATACCAGAAATGATTGAAGCTACTGACTGAATGAAAGGAGCTGGCATCTCACTCTCTTTGAATCTTCTTTATCATGCAAAGAGGAGCAGGAAAAAGCAAAAAATTTCAGAATTGCACCTTGCAATGCGGAGAAATTACTGTTTGTGCATTTACAATATTCATTGATTTTTGCCATTGAAAAACGTCCAGAAATGATTGAAGCTACTGACTGAATGAAAGGAGCTGGCATCTCACTCTCTTTGAATCTTCTTTATCATGCTAAGAGGAGCAGGAAAAAGCAAAAAATTTCAGAATTGCACCTTGCAATGCGGAGAAATTACTGTTTGTGCATTTACAATATTCATTGATTTTTGCCATTGAAAAACGTCCAGAAATGATTGAAGCAACTGACTGAATGAAAGGAGCTGGCATATCACTCTCTTTGAATCTTCTTTATCATGCTAAGAGGAGCAGGAAAAAGCAAAAAATTTCAGAATTGCACCTTGCAATGCGGAGAAATTACTGTTTGTGCATTTACAATATTCATTGATTTTTGCCATTGAAAAACGTCCAGAAATAATTGAAGCTACTGACTGAATGAAAGGAGCTGGCATCTCACTCTCTTTGAATCTTCTTTATCATGCTAAGAGGAGCAGGAAAAAGCAAAAAATTTCAGAATTGCAACTTGCAATGCGGAGAAATTACTGTTTGTGCATTTACAATATTCATTGATTTTTGCCATTGAAAAACATCATGTTATTCATATACCAGAAATGATTGAAGCTACTGACTGAATGAAAGGAGCTGGCATCTCACTCTCTTTGAATCTTCTTTATCATGCTAAGAGGAGCAGGAAAAAGCAAAAAATTTCAGAATTGCACCTTGCAATGCGGAGAAATTACTGTTTGTGCATTTACAATATTCATTGATTTTTGCCATTGAAAAACGTCCAGAAATGATTGAAGCTACTGACTGAATGAAAGGAGCTGGCATCTCACTCTCTTTGAATCTTCTTTATCATGCTAAGAGGAGCAGGAAAAAGCAAAAAATTTCAGAATTGCACCTTGCAATGCGGAGAAATTACTGTTTGTGCTTTTACAATATTCATTGATTTTTGCCATTGAAAAACATCATGTTATTCATATACCAGAAATGTTTGAAGCTACTGACTGAATGAAAGGAGCTGGCATCTCACTCTCTTTGAATCTTCTTTATCATGCTAAGAGGAGCAGGAAAAAGCAAAAAATTTCAGAATTGCACCTTGCAATGCGGAGAAATTACTGTTTGTGCATTTACAATATTCATTGATTTTTGCCATTGAAAAATGTCCAGAAATGATTGAAGCTGCTGACTGAATGAAAGGAGCTGGCATCTCACTCTCTTTGAATCTTCTTTATCATGCTAAGAGGAGCAGGAAAAAGCAAAAAATTTCAGAATTGCACCTTGCAATGCGGAGAAATTACTGTTTGTGCATTTACAATATTCATTGATTTTTGCTATTGAAAAACATCATGTTATTCATATACCAGAAATGATTGAAGCTACTGACTGAATGAAACGAGCTGGCATCTCACTCTCTTTGAATCTTCTTTATCATGCTAAGAGGAGCAGGAAAAAGCAAAAAATTTCAGAATTGCACCTTGCAATGCGGAGAAATTACTGTTTGTGCATTTACAATATTCATTGATTTTTGCCATTGAAAAACGTCCAGAAATGATTGAAGCTACTGACTGAATGAAAGGAGCTGGCATCTCACTCTCTTTGAATCTTCTTTATCATGCTAAGAGGAGCAGGAAAAAGCAAAAAATTTCAGAATTGCACCTTGCAATGCGGAGAAATTACTGTTTGTGCATTTACAATATTCATTGATTTTTGCCATTGAAAAACGTCCAGAAATGATTGAAGCTACTGACTGAATGAAAGGAGCTGGCATCTCACTCTCTTTGAATCTTCTTTATCATGCTAAGAGGAGCAGGAAAAAGCAAAAAATTTCAGAATTGCAACTTGCAATGCGGAGAAATTACTGTTTGTGCATTTACAATATTCATTGATTTTTGCCATTGAAAAACATCATGTTATTCATATACCAGAAATGATTGAAGCTACTGACTGAATGAAAGGAGCTGGCATCTCACTCTCTTTGAATCTTCTTTATCATGCTAAGAGGAGCAGGAAAAAGCAAAAAATTTCAGAATTGCACCTTGCAATGCGGAGAAATTACTGTTTGTGCATTTACAATATTCATTGATTTTTGCCATTGAAAAACGTCCAGAAATGATTGAAGCTACTGACTGAATGAAAGGAGCTGGCATCTCACTCTCTTTGAATCTTCTTTATCATGCTAAGAGGAGCAGGAAAAAGCAAAAAATTTCAGAATTGCACCTTGCAATGCGGAGAAATTACTGTTTGTGCATTTACAATATTCATTGATTTTTGCCATTGAAAAACGTCCAGAAATGATTGAAGCTACTGACTGAATGAAAGGAGCTGGCATCTCACTCTCTTTGAATCTTCTTTATCATGCTAAGAGGAGCAGGAAAAAGCAAAAAATTTCAGAATTGCACCTTGCAATGCGGAGAAATTACTGTTTGTGCATTTACAATATTCATTAATTTTTGCCATTGAAAAACATCATGTTATTCATATCCCAGAAATGTTTGAAGCTACTGACTGAATGAAAGAAGCTGGCATCTCACTCTCTTTGAATCTTCTTTATCATGCTAAGAGGAGCAGGAAAAAGCAAAAAATTTCAGAATTGCACCTTGCAATGCGGAGAAATTACTGTTTGTGCATTTACAATATTCATTGATTTTTGCCATTGAAAAACGTCCAGAAATGATTGAAGCTACTGACTGAATGAAAGGAGCTGGCATCTCACTCTCTTTGAATCTTCTTTATCATGCTAAGAGGAGCAGGAAAAAGCAAAAAATTTCAGAATTGCACCTTGCAATGCGGAGAAATTACTGTTTGTGCATTTACAATATTCATTGATTTTTGCCATTGAAAAACGTCCAGAAATGATTGAAGCAACTGACTGAATGAAAGGAGCTGGCATCTCACTCTCTTTGAATCTTCTTTATCATGCTAAGAGGAGCAGGAAAAAGCAAAAAATTTCAGAATTGCACCTTGCAATGCGGAGAAATTACTGTTTGTGCATTTACAATATTCATTGATTTTTGCCATTGAAAAACGTCCAGAAATAATTGAAGCTACTGACTGAATGAAAGGAGCTGGCATCTCACTCTCTTTGAATCTTCTTTATCATGCTAAGAGGAGCAGGAAAAAGCAAAAAAATTTCAGAATTGCAACTTGCAATGCGGAGAAATTACTGTTTGTGCATTTACAATATTCATTGATTTTTGCCATTGAAAAACATCATGTTATTCATATACCAGAAATGATTGAAGCTACTGACTGAATGAAAGGAGCTGGCATCTCACTCTCTTTGAATCTTCTTTATCATGCTAAGAGGAGCAGGAAAAAGCAAAAAATTTCAGAATTGCACCTTGCAATGCGGAGAAATTACTGTTTGTGCATTTACAATATTCATTGATTTTTGCCATTGAAAAACGTCCAGAAATGATTGAAGCTACTGACTGAATGAAAGGAGCTGGCATCTCACTCTCTTTGAATCTTCTTTATCATGCTAAGAGGAGCAGGAAAAAGCAAAAAATTTCAGAATTGCACCTTGCAATGCGGAGAAATTACTGTTTGTGCTTTTACAATATTCATTGATTTTTGCCATTGAAAAACATCATGTTATTCATATACCAGAAATGTTTGAAGCTACTGACTGAATGAAAGGAGCTGGCATCTCACTCTCTTTGAATCTTCTTTATCATGCTAAGAGGAGCAGGAAAAAGCAAAAAATTTCAGAATTGCACCTTGCAATGCGGAGAAATTACTGTTTGTGCATTTACAATATTCATTGATTTTTGCCATTGAAAAATGTCCAGAAATGATTGAAGCTGCTGACTGAATGAAAGGAGCTGGCATCTCACTCTCTTTGAATCTTCTTTATCATGCTAAGAGGAGCAGGAAAAAGCAAAAAATTTCAGAATTGCACCTTGCAATGCGGAGAAATTACTGTTTGTGCATTTACAATATTCATTGATTTTTGCTATTGAAAAACATCATGTTATTCATATACCAGAAATGATTGAAGCTACTGACTGAATGAAACGAGCTGGCATCTCACTCTCTTTGAATCTTCTTTATCATGCTAAGAGGAGCAGGAAAAAGCAAAAAATTTCAGAATTGCACCTTGCAATGCGGAGAAATTACTGTTTGTGCATTTACAATATTCATTGATTTTTGCCATTGAAAAACGTCCAGAAATGATTGAAGCTACTGACTGAATGAAAGGAGCTGGCATCTCACTCTCTTTGAATCTTCTTTATCATGCTAAGAGGAGCAGGAAAAAGCAAAAAATTTCAGAATTGCACCTTGCAATGCGGAGAAATTACTGTTTGTGCATTTACAATATTCATTGATTTTTGCCATTGAAAAACGTCCAGAAATGATTGAAGCTACTGACTGAATGAAAGGAGCTGGCATCTCACTCTCTTTGAATCTTCTTTATCATGCTAAGAGGAGCAGGAAAAAGCAAAAAATTTCAGAATTGCACCTTGCAATGCGGAGAAATTACTGTTTGTGCATTTACAATATTCATTGATTTTTGCCTTTGAAAAACATCATGTTATTCATATACCAGAAATGTTTGAAGCTACTGACTGAATGAAAGGAGCTGGCATCTCACTCTCTTTGAATCTTCTTTATCATGCTAAGAGGAGCAGGAAAAAGCAAAAAATTTCAGAATTGCACCTTGCAATGCGGAGAAATTACTGTTTGTGCATTTACAATATTCATTGATTTTTGCCATTGAAAAACGTCCAGAAATGATTGAAGCTACTGACTGAATGAAAGGAGCTGGCATCTCACTCTCTTTGAATCTTCTTTATCATGCTAAGAGGAGCAGGAAAAAGCAAAAAATTTCAGAATTGCACCTTGCAATGCGGAGAAATTACTGTTTGTGCATTTACAATATTCATTGATTTTTGCCATTGAAAAACATCATGTTATTCATATACCAGAAATGATTGAAGCTACTGACTGAATGAAAGGAGCTGGCATCTCGCTCTCTTTGAATCTTCTTTATCATGCTAAGAGGAGCAGGAAAAAGCAAAAAATTTCAGAATTGCACCTTGCAATGCGGAGAAATTACTGTTTGTGCATTTACAATATTCATTGATTTTTGCCATTGAAAAACGTCCAGAAATGATTGAAGCTACTGACTGAATGAAAGGAGCTGGCATCTCACTCTCTTTGAATCTTCTTTATCATGCTAAGAGGAGCAGGAAAAAGCAAAAAATTTCAGAATTGCACCTTGCAATGTGGAGAAATTACTGTTTGTGCATTTACAATATTCATTGATTTTTGCCATTGAAAAACATCATGTTATTCATATACCAGAAATGATTGAAGCTACTGACTGAATGAAAGGAGCTGGCATCTCACTCTCTTTGAATCTTCTTTATCATGCTAAGAGGAGCAGGAAAAAGCAAAAAATTTCAGAATTGCACCTTGCAATGCGGAGAAATTACTGTTTGTGCATTTACAATATTCATTGATTTTTGCCATTGAAAAACGTCCAGAAATGATTGAAGCTACTGACTGAATGAAAGGAGCTGGCATCTCACTCTCTTTGAATCTTCTTTATCATGCTAAGAGGAGCAGGAAAAAGCAAAAAATTTCAGAATTGCACCTTGCAATGCGGAGAAATTACTGTTTGTGCTTTTACAATATTCATTGATTTTTGCCATTGAAAAACATCATGTTATTCATATACCAGAAATGTTTGAAGCTACTGACTGAATGAAAGGAGCTGGCATCTCACTCTCTTTGAATCTTCTTTATCATGCTAAGAGGAGCAGGAAAAAGCAAAAAATTTCAGAATTGCACCTTGCAATGCGGAGAAATTACTGTTTGTGCATTTACAATATTCATTGATTTTTGCCATTGAAAAACGTCCAGAAATGATTGAAGCTACTGACTGAATGAAAGGAGCTGGCATCTCACTCTCTTTGAATCTTCTTTATCATGCTAAGAGGAGCAGGAAAAAGCAAAAAATTTCAGAATTGCAACTTGCAATGCGGAGAAATTACTGTTTGTGCATTTACAATATTCATTGATTTTTGCCATTGAAAAACATCATGTTATTCATATACCAGAAATGATTGAAGCTACTGACTGAATGAAAGGAGCTGGCATCTCACTCTCTTTGAATCTTCTTTATCATGCTAAGAGGAGCAGGAAAAAGCAAAAAATTTCAGAATTGCACCTTGCAATGCGGAGAAATTACTGTTTGTGCATTTACAATATTCATTGATTTTTGCCATTGAAAAACGTCCAGAAATGATTGAAGCTACTGACTGAATGAAAGGAGCTGGCATCTCACTCTCTTTGAATCTTCTTTATCATGCTAAGAGGAGCAGGAAAAAGCAAAAAATTTCAGAATTGCACCTTGCAATGCGGAGAAATTACTGTTTGTGCTTTTACAATATTCATTGATTTTTGCCATTGAAAAACATCATGTTATTCATATACCAGAAATGTTTGAAGCTACTGACTGAATGAAAGGAGCTGGCATCTCACTCTCTTTGAATCTTCTTTATCATGCTAAGAGGAGCAGGAAAAAGCAAAAAATTTCAGAATTGCACCTTGCAATGCGGAGAAATTACTGTTTGTGCATTTACAATATTCATTGATTTTTGCCATTGAAAAACGTCCAGAAATGATTGAAGCTACTGACTGAATGAAAGGAGCTGGCATCTCACTCTCTTTGAATCTTCTTTATCATGCTAAGAGGAGCAGGAAAAAGCAAAAAATTTCAGAATTGCACCTTGCAATGCGGAGAAATTACTGTTTGTGCATTTACAATATTCATTGATTTTTGCCATTGAAAAACGTCCAGAAATGATTGAAGCTACTGACTGAATGAAAGGAGCTGGCATCTCACTCTCTTTGAATCTTCTTTATCATGCTAAGAGGAGCAGGAAAAAGCAAAAAATTTCAGAATTGCACCTTGCAATGCGGAGAAATTACTGTTTGTGCATTTACAATATTCATTGATTTTTGCCATTGAAAAACATCATGTTATTCATATACCAGAAATGATTGAAGCTACTGACTGAATGAAAGGAGCTGGCATCTTACTCTCTTTGAATCTTCTTTGTCATGCTAAGAGGAGCAGGAAAAAGCAAAAAATTTCAGAATTGCACCTTGCAATGCGGAGAAATTACTGTTTGAGCATTTACAATATTCATTGATTTTTGCCATTGAAAAACGTCCAGAAATGATTGAAGCTACTGACTGAATGAAAGGAGCTGGCATCTCACTCTCTTTGAATCTTCTTTACAATGCTAAGAGGAGCAGGAAAAAGCAAAAAATTTCAGAATTGCACCTTGCAATGCGGAGAAATTACTGTTTGTGCATTTACAATATTCATTGATTTTTGCCATTGAAAAACGTCCAGAAATGATTGAAGCTACTGAATGAATGAAAGGAGCTGGCATCTCACTCTCTTTGAATCTTCTTTATCATGCTAAGAGGAGCAGGAAAAAGCAAAAAATTTCAGAATTGCACCTTGCAATGCGGAGAAATTACTGTTTGTGCATTTACAATATTCATTGATTTTTGCCATTGAAAAACATCATGTTATTCATATACCAGAAATGTTTGTAGCTACTGACTGAATGAAAGGAGCTGGCATCTCACTCTCTTTGAATCTTCTTTATCATGCTAAGAGGAGCAGGAAAAAGCAAAAAATTTCAGAATTGCACCTTGCAATGCGGAGAAATTACTGTTTGTGCATTTACAATATTCATTGATTTTTGCCATTGAAAAACGTCCAGAAATGATTGAAGCTACTGACTGAATGAAAGGAGCTGGCATCTCACTCTCTTTGAATCTTCTTTATCATGCTAAGAGGAGCAGGAAAAAGCAAAAAATTTCAGAATTGCACCTTGCAATGCGGAGAAATTACTGTTTGTGCATTTACAATATTCATTGATTTTTGCCATTGAAAAACGTCCAGAAATGATTGAAGCTACTGACTGAATGAAAGGAGCTGGCATCTCACTCTCTTTGAATCTTCTTTATCATGCTAAGAGGAGCAGGAAAAAGCAAAAAATTTCAGAATTGCACCTTGCAATGCGGAGAAATTACTCTTTGTGCATTTACAATATTCATTGATTTTTGTCATTGAAAAACATCATGTTATTCATATACCAGAAATGTTTGAAGCTACTGACTGAATGAAAGGAGCTGGCATCTCACTCTCTTTGAATCTTCTTTATCATGCTAAGAGGAGCAGGAAAAAGCAAAAAATTTCAGAATTGCACCTTGCAATGCGGAGAAATTACTGTTTGTGCATTTACAATATTCATTGATTTTTGCCATTGAAAAATGTCCAGAAATGATTGAAGCTGCTGACTGAATGAAAGGAGCTGGCATCTCACTCTCTTTGAATCTTCTTTATCATGCTAAGAGGAGCAGGAAAAAGCAAAAAATTTCAGAATTGCACCTTGCAATGCGGAGAAATTACTGTTTGTGCATTTACAATATTCATTGATTTTTGCTATTGAAAAACATCATGTTATTCATATACCAGAAATGATTGAAGCTACTGACTGAATGAAACGAGCTGGCATCTCACTCTCTTTGAATCTTCTTTATCATGCTAAGAGGAGCAGGAAAAAGCAAAAAATTTCAGAATTGCACCTTGCAATGCGGAGAAATTACTGTTTGTGCATTTACAATATTCATTGATTTTTGCCATTGAAAAACGTCCAGAAATGATTGAAGCTACTGACTGAATGAAAGGAGCTGGCATCTCACTCTCTTTGAATCTTCTTTATCATGCTAAGAGGAGCAGGAAAAAGCAAAAAATTTCAGAATTGCACCTTGCAATGCGGAGAAATTACTGTTTGTGCATTTACAATATTCATTGATTTTTGCCATTGAAAAACGTCCAGAAATGATTGAAGCTACTGACTGAATGAAAGGAGCTGGCATCTCACTCTCTTTGAATCTTCTTTATCATGCTAAGAGGAGCAGGAAAAAGCAAAAAATTTCAGAATTGCACCTTGCAATGCGGAGAAATTACTGTTTGTGCATTTACAATATTCATTGATTTTTGCCTTTGAAAAACATCATGTTATTCATATACCAGAAATGTTTGAAGCTACTGACTGAATGAAAGGAGCTGGCATCTCACTCTCTTTGAATCTTCTTTATCATGCTAAGAGGAGCAGGAAAAAGCAAAAAATTTCAGAATTGCACCTTGCAATGCGGAGAAATTACTGTTTGTGCATTTACAATATTCATTGATTTTTGCCATTGAAAAACGTCCAGAAATGATTGAAGCTACTGACTGAATGAAAGGAGCTGGCATCTCACTCTCTTTGAATCTTCTTTATCATGCTAAGAGGAGCAGGAAAAAGCAAAAAATTTCAGAATTGCACCTTGCAATGCGGAGAAATTACTGTTTGTGCATTTACAATATTCATTGATTTTTGCCATTGAAAAACATCATGTTATTCATATACCAGAAATGATTGAAGCTACTGACTGAATGAAAGGAGCTGGCATCTCGCTCTCTTTGAATCTTCTTTATCATGCTAAGAGGAGCAGGAAAAAGCAAAAAATTTCAGAATTGCACCTTGCAATGCGGAGAAATTACTGTTTGTGCATTTACAATATTCATTGATTTTTGCCATTGAAAAACGTCCAGAAATGATTGAAGCTACTGACTGAATGAAAGGAGCTGGCATCTCACTCTCTTTGAATCTTCTTTATCATGCTAAGAGGAGCAGGAAAAAGCAAAAAATTTCAGAATTGCACCTTGCAATGTGGAGAAATTACTGTTTGTGCATTTACAATATTCATTGATTTTTGCCATTGAAAAACATCATGTTATTCATATACCAGAAATGATTGAAGCTACTGACTGAATGAAAGGAGCTGGCATCTCACTCTCTTTGAATCTTCTTTATCATGCTAAGAGGAGCAGGAAAAAGCAAAAAATTTCAGAATTGCACCTTGCAATGCGGAGAAATTACTGTTTGTGCATTTACAATATTCATTGATTTTTGCCATTGAAAAACGTCCAGAAATGATTGAAGCTACTGACTGAATGAAAGGAGCTGGCATCTCACTCTCTTTGAATCTTCTTTATCATGCTAAGAGGAGCAGGAAAAAGCAAAAAATTTCAGAATTGCACCTTGCAATGCGGAGAAATTACTGTTTGTGCTTTTACAATATTCATTGATTTTTGCCATTGAAAAACATCATGTTATTCATATACCAGAAATGTTTGAAGCTACTGACTGAATGAAAGGAGCTGGCATCTCACTCTCTTTGAATCTTCTTTATCATGCTAAGAGGAGCAGGAAAAAGCAAAAAATTTCAGAATTGCACCTTGCAATGCGGAGAAATTACTGTTTGTGCATTTACAATATTCATTGATTTTTGCCATTGAAAAACGTCCAGAAATGATTGAAGCTACTGACTGAATGAAAGGAGCTGGCATCTCACTCTCTTTGAATCTTCTTTATCATGCTAAGAGGAGCAGGAAAAAGCAAAAAATTTCAGAATTGCACCTTGCAATGCGGAGAAATTACTGTTTGTGCATTTACAATATTCATTGATTTTTGCCATTGAAAAACGTCCAGAAATGATTGAAGCTACTGACTGAATGAAAGGAGCTGGCATCTCACTCTCTTTGAATCTTCTTTATCATGCTAAGAGGAGCAGGAAAAAGCAAAAAATTTCAGAATTGCAACTTGCAATGCGGAGAAATTACTGTTTGTGCATTTACAATATTCATTGATTTTTGCCATTGAAAAACATCATGTTATTCATATACCAGAAATGATTGAAGCTACTGACTGAATGAAAGGAGCTGGCATCTCACTCTCTTTGAATCTTCTTTATCATGCTAAGAGGAGCAGGAAAAAGCAAAAAATTTCAGAATTGCACCTTGCAATGCGGAGAAATTACTGTTTGTGCATTTACAATATTCATTGATTTTTGCCATTGAAAAACGTCCAGAAATGATTGAAGCTACTGACTGAATGAAAGGAGCTGGCATCTCACTCTCTTTGAATCTTCTTTATCATGCTAAGAGGAGCAGGAAAAAGCAAAAAATTTCAGAATTGCACCTTGCAATGCGGAGAAATTACTGTTTGTGCATTTACAATATTCATTGATTTTTGCCATTGAAAAACGTCCAGAAATGATTGAAGCTACTGACTGAATGAAAGGAGCTGGCATCTCACTCTCTTTGAATCTTCTTTATCATGCTAAGAGGAGCAGGAAAAAGCAAAAAATTTCAGAATTGCACCTTGCAATGCGGAGAAATTACTGTTTGTGCATTTACAATATTCATTGATTTTTGCCATTGAAAAACATCATGTTATTCATATACCAGAAATGATTGAAGCTACTGACTGAATGAAAGGAGCTGGCATCTTACTCTCTTTGAATCTTCTTTGTCATGCTAAGAGGAGCAGGAAAAAGCAAAAAATTTCAGAATTGCACCTTGCAATGCGGAGAAATTACTGTTTGAGCATTTACAATATTCATTGATTTTTGCCATTGAAAAACGTCCAGAAATGATTGAAGCTACTGACTGAATGAAAGGAGCTGGCATCTCACTCTCTTTGAATCTTCTTTATCATGCTAAGAGGAGCAGGAAAAAGCAAAAAATTTCAGAATTGCACCTTGCAATGCGGAGAAATTACTGTTTGTGCATTTACAATATTCATTGATTTTTGCCATTGAAAAACGTCCAGAAATGATTGAAGCTACTGAATGAATGAAAGGAGCTGGCATCTCACTCTCTTTGAATCTTCTTTATCATGCTAAGAGGAGCAGGAAAAAGCAAAAAATTTCAGAATTGCACCTTGCAATGCGGAGAAATTACTGTTTGTGCATTTACAATATTCATTGATTTTTGCCATTGAAAAACATCATGTTATTCATATACCAGAAATGTTTGTAGCTACTGACTGAATGAAAGGAGCTGGCATCTCACTCTCTTTGAATCTTCTTTATCATGCTAAGAGGAGCAGGAAAAAGCAAAAAATTTCAGAATTGCACCTTGCAATGCGGAGAAATTACTGTTTGTGCATTTACAATATTCATTGATTTTTGCCATTGAAAAACGTCCAGAAATGATTGAAGCTACTGACTGAATGAAAGGAGCTGGCATCTCACTCTCTTTGAATCTTCTTTATCATGCTAAGAGGAGCAGGAAAAAGCAAAAAATTTCAGAATTGCACCTTGCAATGCGGAGAAATTACTGTTTGTGCATTTACAATATTCATTGATTTTTGCCATTGAAAAACGTCCAGAAATGATTGAAGCTACTGACTGAATGAAAGGAGCTGGCATCTCACTCTCTTTGAATCTTCTTTATCATGCTAAGAGGAGCAGGAAAAAGCAAAAAATTTCAGAATTGCACCTTGCAATGCGGAGAAATTACTCTTTGTGCATTTACAATATTCATTGATTTTTGTCATTGAAAAACATCATGTTATTCATATACCAGAAATGTTTGAAGCTACTGACTGAATGAAAGGAGCTGGCATCTCACTCTCTTTGAATCTTCTTTATCATGCTAAGAGGAGCAGGAAAAAGCAAAAAATTTCAGAATTGCACCTTGCAATGCGGAGAAATTACTGTTTGTGCATTTACAATATTCATTGATTTTTGCCATTGAAAAACATCATGTTATTCATATACCAGAAATGTTTGAAGCTACTGACTGAATGAAAGGAGCTGGCATCTCACTCTCTTTGAATCTTCTTTATCATGCTAAGAGGAGCAGGAAAAAGCAAAAAATTTCAGAATTGCACCTTGCAATGCGGAGAAATTACTGTTTGTGCATTTACAATATTCATTGATTTTTGCCATTGAAAAACGTCCAGAAATGATTGAAGCTACTGACTGAATGAAAGGAGCTGGCATCTCACTCTCTTTGAATCTTCTTTATCATGCTAAGAGGAGCAGGAAAAAGCAAAAAATTTCAGAATTGCACCTTGCAATGCGGAGAAATTACTGTTTGTGCATTTACAATATTCATTGATTTTTGCCATTGAAAAACATCATGTTATTCATATACCAGAAATGATTGAAGCTACTGACTGAATGAAAGGAGCTGGCATCTCGCTCTCTTTGAATCTTCTTTATCATGCTAAGAGGAGCAGGAAAAAGCAAAAAATTTCAGAATTGCACCTTGCAATGCGGAGAAATTACTGTTTGTGCATTTACAATATTCATTGTTTTTTGCCATTGAAAAACGTCCAGAAATGATTGAAGCTACTGACTGAATGAAAGGAGCTGTCATCTCACTCTCTTTGAATCTTCTTTATCATGCTAAGAGGAGCAGGAAAAAGCAAAAAATTTCAGAATTGCACCTTGCAATGTGGAGAAATTACTGTTTGTGCATTTACAATATTCATTGATTTTTGCCATTGAAAAACATCATGTTATTCATATACCAGAAATGATTGAAGCTACTGACTGAATGAAAGGAGCTGGCATCTCACTCTCTTTGAATCTTCTTTATCATGCTAAGAGGAGCAGGAAAAAGCAAAAAATTTCAGAATTGCACCTTGCAATGCGGAGAAATTACTGTTTGTGCATTTACAATATTCATTGATTTTTGCCATTGAAAAACGTCCAGAAATGATTGAAGCTACTGACTGAATGAAAGGAGCTGGCATCTCACTCTCTTTGAATCTTCTTTATCATGCTAAGAGGAGCTGGAAAAAGCAAAAAATTTCAGAATTGCACCTTGCAATGCGGAGAAATTACTGTTTGTGCTTTTACAATATTCATTGATTTTTGCCATTGAAAAACATCATGTTATTCATATACCAGAAATGTTTGAAGCTACTGACTGAATGAAAGGAGCTGGCATCTCACTCTCTTTGAATCTTCTTTATCATGCTAAGAGGAGCAGGAAAAAGCAAAAAATTTCAGAATTGCACCTTGCAATGCGGAGAAATTACTGTTTGTGCATTTACAATATTCATTGATTTTTGCCATTGAAAAACGTCCAGAAATGATTGAAGCTACTGACTGAATGAAAGGAGCTGGCATCTCACTCTCTTTGAATCTTCTTTATCATGCTAAGAGGAGCAGGAAAAAGCAAAAAATTTCAGAATTGCACCTTGCAATGCGGAGAAATTACTGTTTGTGCATTTACAATATTCATTGATTTTTGCCATTGAAAAACGTCCAGAAATGATTGAAGCTACTGACTGAATGAAAGGAGCTGGCATCTCACTCTCTTTGAATCTTCTTTATCATGCTAAGAGGAGCAGGAAAAAGCAAAAAATTTCAGAATTGCAACTTGCAATGCGGAGAAATTACTGTTTGTGCATTTACAATATTCATTGATTTTTGCCATTGAAAAACATCATGTTATTCATATACCAGAAATGATTGAAGCTACTGACTGAATGAAAGGAGCTGGCATCTCACTCTCTTTGAATCTTCTTTATCATGCTAAGAGGAGCAGGAAAAAGCAAAAAATTTCAGAATTGCACCTTGCAATGCGGAGAAATTACTGTTTGTGCATTTACAATATTCATTGATTTTTGCCATTGAAAAACGTCCAGAAATGATTGAAGCTACTGACTGAATGAAAGGAGCTGGCATCTCACTCTCTTTGAATCTTCTTTATCATGCTAAGAGGAGCAGGAAAAAGCAAAAAATTTCAGAATTGCACCTTGCAATGCGGAGAAATTACTGTTTGTGCTTTTACAATATTCATTGATTTTTGCCATTGAAAAACATCATGTTATTCATATACCAGAAATGTTTGAAGCTACTGACTGAATGAAAGGAGCTGGCATCTCACTCTCTTTGAATCTTCTTTATCATGCTAAGAGGAGCAGGAAAAAGCAAAAAATTTCAGAATTGCACCTTGCAATGCGGAGAAATTACTGTTTGTGCATTTACAATATTCATTGATTTTTGCCATTGAAAAACGTCCAGAAATGATTGAAGCTACTGACTGAATGAAAGGAGCTGGCATCTCACTCTCTTTGAATCTTCTTTATCATGCTAAGAGGAGCAGGAAAAAGCAAAAAATTTCAGAATTGCACCTTGCAATGCGGAGAAATTACTGTTTGTGCATTTACAATATTCATTGATTTTTGCCATTGAAAAACGTCCAGAAATGATTGAAGCTACTGACTGAATGAAAGGAGCTGGCATCTCACTCTCTTTGAATCTTCTTTATCATGCTAAGAGGAGCAGGAAAAAGCAAAAAATTTCAGAATTGCACCTTGCAATGCGGAGAAATTACTGTTTGTGCATTTACAATATTCATTGATTTTTGCCATTGAAAAACATCATGTTATTCATATACCAGAAATGATTGAAGCTACTGACTGAATGAAAGGAGCTGGCATCTTACTCTCTTTGAATCTTCTTTGTCATGCTAAGAGGAGCAGGAAAAAGCAAAAAATTTCAGAATTGCACCTTGCAATGCGGAGAAATTACTGTTTGAGCATTTACAATATTCATTGATTTTTGCCATTGAAAAACGTCCAGAAATGATTGAAGCTACTGACTGAATGAAAGGAGCTGGCATCTCACTCTCTTTGAATCTTCTTTATCATGCTAAGAGGAGCAGGAAAAAGCAAAAAATTTCAGAATTGCACCTTGCAATGCGGAGAAATTACTGTTTGTGCATTTACAATATTCATTGATTTTTGCCATTGAAAAACGTCCAGAAATGATTGAAGCTACTGAATGAATGAAAGGAGCTGGCATCTCACTCTCTTTGAATCTTCTTTATCATGCTAAGAGGAGCAGGAAAAAGCAAAAAATTTCAGAATTGCACCTTGCAATGCGGAGAAATTACTGTTTGTGCATTTACAATATTCATTGATTTTTGCCATTGAAAAACATCATGTTATTCATATACCAGAAATGTTTGTAGCTACTGACTGAATGAAAGGAGCTGGCATCTCACTCTCTTTGAATCTTCTTTATCATGCTAAGAGGAGCAGGAAAAAGCAAAAAATTTCAGAATTGCACCTTGCAATGCGGAGAAATTACTGTTTGTGCATTTACAATATTCATTGATTTTTGCCATTGAAAAACGTCCAGAAATGATTGAAGCTACTGACTGAATGAAAGGAGCTGGCATCTCACTCTCTTTGAATCTTCTTTATCATGCTAAGAGGAGCAGGAAAAAGCAAAAAATTTCAGAATTGCACCTTGCAATGCGGAGAAATTACTGTTTGTGCATTTACAATATTCATTGATTTTTGCCATTGAAAAACGTCCAGAAATGATTGAAGCTACTGACTGAATGAAAGGAGCTGGCATCTCACTCTCTTTGAATCTTCTTTATCATGCTAAGAGGAGCAGGAAAAAGCAAAAAATTTCAGAATTGCACCTTGCAATGCGGAGAAATTACTCTTTGTGCATTTACAATATTCATTGATTTTTGTCATTGAAAAACATCATGTTATTCATATACCAGAAATGTTTGAAGCTACTGACTGAATGAAAGGAGCTGGCATCTCACTCTCTTTGAATCTTCTTTATCATGCTAAGAGGAGCAGGAAAAAGCAAAAAATTTCAGAATTGCACCTTGCAATGCGGAGAAATTACTGTTTGTGCATTTACAATATTCATTGATTTTTGCCATTGAAAAACATCATGTTATTCATATACCAGAAATGTTTGAAGCTACTGACTGAATGAAAGGAGCTGGCATCTCACTCTCTTTGAATCTTCTTTATCATGCTAAGAGGAGCAGGAAAAAGCAAAAAATTTCAGAATTGCACCTTGCAATGCGGAGAAATTACTGTTTGTGCATTTACAATATTCATTGATTTTTGCCATTGAAAAACGTCCAGAAATGATTGAAGCTACTGACTGAATGAAAGGAGCTGGCATCTCACTCTCTTTGAATCTTCTTTATCATGCTAAGAGGAGCAGGAAAAAGCAAAACATTTCAGAATTGCACCTTGCAATGCGGAGAAATTACTGTTTGTGCATTTACAATATTCATTGATTTTTGCCATTGAAAAACATCATGTTATTCATACACCAGAAATGATTGAAGCTACTGACTGAATGAAAGGAGCTGGCATCTCGCTCTCTTTGAATCTTCTTTATCATGCTAAGAGGAGCAGGAAAAAGCAAAAAATTTCAGAATTGCACCTTGCAATGCGGAGAAATTACTGTTTGTGCATTTACAATATTCATTGTTTTTTGCCATTGAAAAACGTCCAGAAATGATTGAAGCTACTGACTGAATGAAAGGAGCTGTCATCTCACTCTCTTTGAATCTTCTTTATCATGCTAAGAGGAGCAGGAAAAAGCAAAAAATTTCAGAATTGCACCTTGCAATGTGGAGAAATTACTGTTTGTGCATTTACAATATTCATTGATTTTTGCCATTGAAAAACATCATGTTATTCATATACCAGAAATGATTGAAGCTACTGACTGAATGAAAGGAGCTGGCATCTCACTCTCTTTGAATCTTCTTTATCATGCTAAGAGGAGCAGGAAAAAGCAAAAAATTTCAGAATTGCACCTTGCAATGCGGAGAAATTACTGTTTGTGCATTTACAATATTCATTGATTTTTGCCATTGAAAAACGTCCAGAAATGATTGAAGCTACTGACTGAATGAAAGGAGCTGGCATCTCACTCTCTTTGAATCTTCTTTATCATGCTAAGAGGAGCTGGAAAAAGCAAAAAATTTCAGAATTGCACCTTGCAATGCGGAGAAATTACTGTTTGTGCTTTTACAATATTCATTGATTTTTGCCATTGAAAAACATCATGTTATTCATATACCAGAAATGTTTGAAGCTACTGACTGAATGAAAGGAGCTGGCATCTCACTCTCTTTGAATCTTCTTTATCATGCTAAGAGGAGCAGGAAAAAGCAAAAAATTTCAGAATTGCACCTTGCAATGCGGAGAAATTACTGTTTGTGCATTTACAATATTCATTGATTTTTGCCATTGAAAAACATCCAGAAATGATTGAAGCTACTGACTGAATGAAAGGAGCTGGCATCTCACTCTCTTTGAATCTTCTTTATCATGCTAAGAGGAGCAGGAAAAAGCAAAAAATTTCAGAATTGCACCTTGCAATGCGGAGAAATTACTGTTTGTGCATTTACAATATTCATTGATTTTTGCCATTGAAAAACGTCCAGAAATGATTGAAGCTACTGACTGAATGAAAGGAGCTGGCATCTCACTCTCTTTGAATCTTCTTTATCATGCTAAGAGGAGCAGGAAAAAGCAAAAAATTTCAGAATTGCAACTTGCAATGCGGAGAAATTACTGTTTGTGCATTTACAATATTCATTGATTTTTGCCATTGAAAAACATCATGTTATTCATATACCAGAAATGATTGAAGCTACTGACTGAATGAAAGGAGCTGGCATCTCACTCTCTTTGAATCTTCTTTATCATGCTAAGAGGAGCAGGAAAAAGCAAAAAATTTCAGAATTGCACCTTGCAATGCGGAGAAATTACTGTTTGTGCTTTTACAATATTCATTGATTTTTGCCATTGAAAAACATCATGTTATTCATATACCAGAAATGTTTGAAGCTACTGACTGAATGAAAGGAGCTGGCATCTCACTCTCTTTGAATCTTCTTTATCATGCTAAGAGGAGCAGGAAAAAGAAAAAAATTTCAGAATTGCACCTTGCAATGCGGAGAAATTACTGTTTGTGCATTTACAATATTCATTGATTTTTGCCATTGAAAAACGTCCAGAAATGATTGAAGCTACTGACTGAATGAAAGGAGCTGGCATCTCACTCTCTTTGAATCTTCTTTATCATGCTAAGAGGAGCAGGAAAAAGCAAAAAATTTCAGAATTGCACCTTGCAATGCGGAGAAATTACTGTTTGTGCATTTACAATATTCATTGATTTTTGCCATTGAAAAACGTCCAGAAATGATTGAAGCTACTGACTGAATGAAAGGAGCTGGCATCTCACTCTCTTTGAATCTTCTTTATCATGCTAAGAGGAGCAGGAAAAAGCAAAAAATTTCAGAATTGCAACTTGCAATGCGGAGAAATTACTGTTTGTGCATTTACAATATTCATTGATTTTTGCCATTGAAAAACATCATGTTATTCATATACCAGAAATGATTGAAGCTACTGACTGAATGAAAGGAGCTGGCATCTCACTCTCTTTGAATCTTCTTTATCATGCTAAGAGGAGCAGGAAAAAGCAAAAAATTTCAGAATTGCACCTTGCAATGCGGAGAAATTACTGTTTGTGCATTTACAATATTCATTGATTTTTGCCATTGAAAAACGTCCAGAAATGATTGAAGCTACTGACTGAATGAAAGGAGCTGGCATCTCACTCTCTTTGAATCTTCTTTATCATGCTAAGAGGAGCAGGAAAAAGCAAAAAATTTCAGAATTGCACCTTGCAATGCGGAGAAATTACTGTTTGTGCATTTACAATATTCATTGATTTTTGCCATTGAAAAACGTCCAGAAATGATTGAAGCTACTGACTGAATGAAAGGAGCTGGCATCTCACTCTCTTTGAATCTTCTTTATCATGCTAAGAGGAGCAGGAAAAAGCAAAAAATTTCAGAATTGCACCTTGCAATGCGGAGAAATTACTGTTTGTGCATTTACAATATTCATTGATTTTTGCCATTGAAAAACATCATGTTATTCATATACCAGAAATGTTTGTAGCTACTGACTGAATGAAAGGAGCTGGCATCTCACTCTCTTTGAATCTTCTTTATCATGCTAAGAGGAGCAGGAAAAAGCAAAAAATTTCAGAATTGCACCTTGCAATGCAGAGAAATTACTGTTTGTGCATTTACAATATTCATTGATTTTTGCCATTGAAAAACGTCCAGAAATGATTGAAGCTACTGACTGAATGAAAGGAGCTGGCATCTCACTCTCTTTGAATCTTCTTTATCATGCTAAGAGGAGCAGGAAAAAGCAAAAAATTTCAGAATTGCACCTTGCAATGCGGAGAAATTACTGTTTGTGCATTTACAATATTCATTGATTTTTGCCATTGAAAAACGTCCAGAAATGATTGAAGCTACTGACTGAATGAAAGGAGCTGGCATCTCACTCTCTTTGAATCTTCTTTATCATGCTAAGAGGAGCAGGAAAAAGCAAAAAATTTCAGAATTGCACCTTGCAATGCGGAGAAATTACTCTTTGTGCATTTACAATATTCATTGATTTTTGCCATTGAAAAACATCATGTTATTCATATACCAGAAATGTTTGAAGCTACTGACTGAATGAAAGGAGCTGGCATCTCACTCTCTTTGAATCTTCTTTATCATGCTAAGAGGAGCAGGAAAAAGCAAAAAATTTCAGAATTGCACCTTGCAATGCGGAGAAATTACTGTTTGTGCATTTACAATATTCATTGATTTTTGCCATTGAAAAACATCATGTTATTCATATACCAGAAATGTTTGAAGCTACTGACTGAATGAAAGGAGCTGGCATCTCACTCTCTTTGAATCTTCTTTATCATGCTAAGAGGAGCAGGAAAAAGCAAAAAATTTCAGAATTGCACCTTGCAATGTGGAGAAATTACTGTTTGTGCATTTACAATATTCATTGATTTTTACCATTGAAAAACGTCCAGAAATGATTGAAGCTACTGACTGAATGAAAGTAGCTGGCATCTCACTCTCTTTGAATCTTCTTTATCATGCTAAGAGGAGCAGGAAAAAGCAAAAAATTTCAGACTTGCACCTTGCAATGCGGAGAAATTACTGTTTGTGCATTTACAATATTCATTGATTTTTGCCATTGAAAAACATCATGTTATTCATATACCAGAAATGTTTGAAGCTACTGACTGAATGAAAGGAGCTGGCATCTCACTCTCTTTGAATCTTCTTTATCATGCTAAGAGGAGCAGGAAAAAGCAAAAAATTTCAGAATTGCACCTTGCAATGCGGAGAAATTACTGTTTGTGCATTTACAATATTCATTGATTTTTGCCATTGAAAAACGTCCAGAAATGATTGAAGCTACTGACTGAATGAAAGGAGCTGGCATCTCACTCTCTTTGAATCTTCTTTATCATGCTAAGAGGAGCAGGAAAAAGCAAAAAATTTCAGAATTGCACCTTGCAATGCGGAGAAATTACTGTTTGTGCATTTACAATATTCATTGATTTTTGCCATTGAAAAACGTCCAGAAATGATTGAAGCTACTGACTGAATGAAAGGAGCTGGCATCTCACTCTCTTTGAATCTTCTTTATCATGCTAAGAGGAGCAGGAAAAATCAAAAAATTTCAGAATTGCACCTTGCAATGCGGAGAAATTACTGTTTGTGCATTTACAATATTCAATGATTTTTGCCATTGAAAAACATGTTATTCATATACCAGAAATGTTTGAAGCTACTGACTGAATGAAAGGAGCTGGCACCTCACTCTCTTTGAATCTTCTTTATCATGCTAAGAGGAGTGGGAAAAAGCAAAAAATTTCAGAATTGCACCTTGCAATGCGGAGAAATTACTGTTTGTGCATTTACAATATTCATTGATTTTTGCCATTGAAAAACATCCAGAAATGATTGAAGGTACTGACTGAATGAAAGGAGCTGGCATCTCACTCTCTTTGAATCTTCTTTATCATGCTAAGAGGAGCAGGAAAAAGCAAAAAATTTCAGAATTGCACCTTGCAATGCGGAGAAATTACTGTTTGTGCATTTACAATATTCATTGATTTTTGCCATTGAAAAACGTCCAGAAATGATTGAAGCTACTGACTGAATGAAAGGAGCTGGCATCTCACTCTCTTTGAATCTTCTTTATCATGCTAAGAGGAGCAGGAAAAAGCCAAAAATTTCAGAATTGCACCTTGCAATGCGGAGAAATTACAGTTTGTGCATTTACAATATTCATTGATTTTTGCCATTGAAAAACATCCAGAAATGATTGAAGCTACTGACTGAATGAAAGGAGCTGGCATCTCACTCTCTTTGAATATTCTTTATCATGCTAAGAGGAGCAGGAAAAAGCAAAAAATTTCAGAATTGCACCTTGCAATGCGGAGAAATTACTGTTTGTGCATTTACAATATTCATTGATTTTTGCCATTGAAAAACATCATGTTATTCATATACCAGAAATGTTTGAAGCTACTGACTGAATGAAAGGAGCTGGCATCTCACTCTCTTTGAATCTTCTTTATCATGCTAAGAGGAGCAGGAAAAAGCAAAAAATTTCAGAATTGCACCTTGCAATGCGGAGAAATTACTGTTTGTGCATTTACAATATTCATTGATTTTTGCCATTGAAAAACATCATGTTATTCATATACCAGAAATGTTTGAAGCTACTGACTGAATGAAAGGAGCTGGCATCTCACTCTCTGAATCTTCTTTATCATGCTAAGAGGAGCAGGAAAAAGCAAAAAATTTCAGAATTGCACCTTGCAATGTGGAGAAATTACTGTTTGTGCATTTACAATATTCATTGATTTTTACCATTGAAAAACGTCCAGAAATGATTGAAGCTACTGACTGAATGAAAGTAGCTGGCATCTCACTCTCTTTGAATCTTCTTTATCATGCTAAGAGGAGCAGGAAAAAGCAAAAAATTTCAGAATTGCACCTTGCAATGCAGAGAAATTACTGTTTGTGCATTTACAATATTCATTGATTTTTGCCATTGAAAAACATCATGTTATTCATATACCAGAAATGTTTGAAGCTACTGACTGAATGAAAGGAGCTGGCATCTCACTCTCTTTGAATCTTCTTTATCATGCTAAGAGGAGCAGGAAAAAGCAAAAAATTTCAGAATTGCACCTTGCAATGTGGAGAAATTACTGTTTGTGCATTTACAATATTCATTGATTTTTACCATTGAAAAACGTCCAGAAATGATTGAAGCTACTGACTGAATGAAAGTAGCTGGCATCTCACTCTCTTTGAATCTTCTTTATCATGCTAAGAGGAGCAGGAAAAAGCAAAAAATTTCAGAATTGCACCTTGCAATGCGGAGAAATTACTGTTTGTGCATTTACAATATTCATTGATTTTTGCCATTGAAAAACATCATGTTATTCATATACCAGAAATGATTGAAGCTACTGACTGAATGAAAGGAGCTGGCATCTCACTCTCTTTGAATCTTCTTTATCATGCTAAGAGGAGCAGGAAAAAGCAAAAAATTTCAGAATTGCACCTTGCAATGCGGAGAAATTACTGTTTGTGCATTTACAATATTCATTGATTTTTGCCATTGAAAAACGTCCAGAAATGATTGAAGCTACTGACTGAATGAAAGGAACTGGCATCTCACTCTCTTTGAATCTTCTTTATCATGCTAAGAGGAGCAGGAAAAAGCAAAAAATTTCAGAATTGCACCTTGCAATGCGGAGAAATTACTGTTTGTGCATTTACAAAATTCATTGATTTTTGCCATTGAAAAACATCATGTTATTCATATACCAGAAATGTTTGAAGCTACTGACTGAATGAAAGGAGCTGACATCTCACTCTCTTTGAATCTTCTTTATCATGCTAAGAGGAGCAGGAAAAAGCAAAAAATTTCAGAATTGCACCTTGCAATGCGGAGAAATTACTGTTTGTGCATTTACAATATTCATTGATTTTTGCCATTGAAAAACGTCCAGAAATGATTGAAGCTACTGACTGAATGAAAGGAGCTGGCATCTCACTCTCTTTGAATCTTCTTTATCATGCTAAGAGGAGCAGGAAAAAGCAAAAAATTTCAGAATTGCACCTTGCAATGCGGAGAAATTACTGTTTGTGCATTTACAATATTCATTGATTTTTGCCATTGAAAAACGTCCAGAAATGATTGAAGCTACTGACTGAATGAAAGGAGCTGGCATCTCACTCTCTTTGAATCTTCTTTATCATGCTAAGAGGAGCAGGAAAAAGCAAAAAAATTCAGAATTGCACCTTGCAATGCGGAGAAATTACTGTTTGTGCATTTACAATATTCATTGATTTTTGCCATTGAAAAACATCATGTTATTCATATACCAGAAATGATTGAAGCTACTGACTGAATGAAAGGAGCTGGCATCTCACTCTCTTTGAATCTTCTTTATCATGCTAAGAGGAGCAGGAAAAAGCAAAAAATTTCAGAATTGCACCTTGCAATGCGGAGAAATTACTGTTTGTGCATTTACAATATTCATTGATTTTTGCCATTGAAAAACGTCCAGAAATGATTGAAGCTACTGACTGAATGAAAGGAACTGGCATCTCACTCTCTTTGAATCTTCTTTATCATGCTAAGAGGAGCAGGAAAAAGCAAAAAATTTCAGAATTGCACCTTGCAATGCGGAGAAATTACTGTTTGTGCATTTACAAAATTCATTGATTTTTGCCATTGAAAAACATCATGTTATTCATATACCAGAAATGTTTGAAGCTACTGACTGAATGAAAGGAGCTGACATCTCACTCTCTTTGAATCTTCTTTATCATGCTAAGAGGAGCAGGAAAAAGCAAAAAATTTCAGAATTGCACCTTGCAATGCGGAGAAATTACTGCTTGTGCATTTACAATATTCATTGATTTTTGCCATTGAAAAACGTCCAGAAATGATTGAAGCTACTGACTGAATGAAAGGAGCTGGCATCTCACTCTCTTTGAATCTTCTTTATCATGCTAAGAGGAGCAGGAAAAAGCAAAAAATTTCAGAATTGCACCTTGCAATGCGGAGAAATTACTGTTTGTGCATTTACAATATTCATTGATTTTTGCCATTGAAAAACATCATGTTATTCATATACCAGAAATGATTGAAGCTACTGACTGAATGAAAGGAGCTGGCATCTCACTCTCTTTGAATCTTCTTTATCATGCTAAGAGGAGCAGGAAAAAGCAAAAAATTTCAGAATTGCACCTTGCAATGTGGAGAAATTACTGTTTGTGCATTTACAATATTCATTGATTTTTACCATTGAAAAACGTCCAGAAATGATTGAAGCTACTGACTGAATGAAAGTAGCTGGCATCTCACTCTCTTTGAATCTTCTTTATCATGCTAAGAGGAGCAGGAAAAAGCAAAAAATTTCAGACTTGCACCTTGCAATGCGGAGAAATTACTGTTTGTGCATTTACAATATTCATTGATTTTTGCCATTGAAAAACATCATGTTATTCATATACCAGAAATGATTGAAGCTACTGACTGAATGAAAGGAGCTGGCATCTCACTCTCTTTGAATCTTCTTTATCATGCTAAGAGGAGCAGGAAAAAGCAAAAAATTTCAGAATTGCACCTTGCAATGCGGAGAAATTACTGTTTGTGCATTTACAATATTCATTGATTTTTGCCATTGAAAAACGTCCAGAAATGATTGAAGCTACTGACTGAATGAAAGGAACTGGCATCTCACTCTCTTTGAATCTTCTTTATCATGCTAAGAGGAGCAGGAAAAAGCAAAAAATTTCAGAATTGCACCTTGCAATGCGGAGAAATTACTGTTTGTGCATTTACAAAATTCATTGATTTTTGCCATTGAAAAACATCATGTTATTCATATACCAGAAATGTTTGAAGCTACTGACTGAATGAAAGGAGCTGACATCTCACTCTCTTTGAATCTTCTTTATCATGCTAAGAGGAGCAGGAAAAAGCAAAAAATTTCAGAATTGCACCTTGCAATGCGGAGAAATTACTGTTTGTGCATTTACAATATTCATTGATTTTTGACATTGAAAAACGTCCAGAAATGATTGAAGCTACTGACTGAATGAAAGGAGCTGGCATCTCACTCTCTTTGAATCTTCTTTATCATGCTAAGAGGAGCAGGAAAAAGCAAAAAATTTCAGAATTGCACCTTGCAATGCGGAGAAATTACTGTTTGTGCATTTACAATATTCATTGATTTTTGCCATTGAAAAACGTCCAGAAATGATTGAAGCTACTGACTGAATGAAAGTAGCTGGCATCTCACTCTCTTTGAATCTTCTTTATCATGCTAAGAGGAGCAGGAAAAAGCAAAAAATTTCAGAATTGCACCTTGCAATGCGGAGAAATTACTGTTTGTGCATTTACAATATTCATTGATTTTTGCCATTGAAAAACATCATGTTATTCATATACCAGAAATGATTGAAGCTACTGACTGAATGAAAGGAGCTGGCATCTCACTCTCTTTGAATCTTCTTTATCATGCTAAGAGGAGCAGGAAAAAGCAAAAAATTTCAGAATTGCACCTTGCAATGCGGAGAAATTACTGTTTGTGCATTTACAATATTCATTGATTTTTGCCATTGAAAAACGTCCAGAAATGATTGAAGCTACTGACTGAATGAAAGGAACTGGCATCTCACTCTCTTTGAATCTTCTTTATCATGCTAAGAGGAGCAGGAAAAAGCAAAAAATTTCAGAATTGCACCTTGCAATGCGGAGAAATTACTGTTTGTGCATTTACAAAATTCATTGATTTTTGCCATTGAAAAACATCATGTTATTCATATACCAGAAATGTTTGAAGCTACTGACTGAATGAAAGGAGCTGACATCTCACTCTCTTTGAATCTTCTTTATCATGCTAAGAGGAGCAGGAAAAAGCAAAAAATTTCAGAATTGCACCTTGCAATGCGGAGAAATTACTGTTTGTGCATTTACAATATTCATTGATTTTTGCCATTGAAAAACGTCCAGAAATGATTGAAGCTACTGACTGAATGAAAGGAGCTGGCATCTCACTCTCTTTGAATCTTCTTTATCATGCTAAGAGGAGCAGGAAAAAGCAAAAAATTTCAGAATTGCACCTTGCAATGCGGAGAAATTACTGTTTGTGCATTTACAATATTCATTGATTTTTGCCATTGAAAAACATCATGTTATTCATATACCAGAAATGATTGAAGCTACTGACTGAATGAAAGGAGCTGGCATCTCACTCTCTTTGAATCTTCTTTATCATGCTAAGAGGAGCAGGAAAAAGCAAAAAATTTCAGAATTGCACCTTGCAATGTGGAGAAATTACTGTTTGTGCATTTACAATATTCATTGATTTTTACCATTGAAAAACGTCCAGAAATGATTGAAGCTACTGACTGAATGAAAGTAGCTGGCATCTCACTCTCTTTGAATCTTCTTTATCATGCTAAGAGGAGCAGGAAAAAGCAAAAAATTTCAGACTTGCACCTTGCAATGCGGAGAAATTACTGTTTGTGCATTTACAATATTCATTGATTTTTGCCATTGAAAAACATCATGTTATTCATATACCAGAAATGTTTGAAGCTACTGACTGAATGAAAGGAGCTGGCATCTCACTCTCTTTGAATCTTCTTTATCATGCTAAGAGGAGCAGGAAAAAGCAAAAAATTTCAGAATTGCACCTTGCAATGCGGAGAAATTACTGTTTGTGCATTTACAATATTCATTGATTTTTGCCATTGAAAAACGTCCAGAAATGATTGAAGCTACTGACTGAATGAAAGGAGCTGGCATCTCACTCTCTTTGAATCTTGTTTATCATGCTAAGAGGAGCAGGAAAAAGCAAAAAATTTCAGAATTGCACCTTGCAATGCGGAGAAATTACTGTTTGTGCATTTACAATATTCATTGATTTTTGCCTTTGAAAAACGTCCAGAAATGATTGAAGCTACTGACTGAATGAAAGGAGCTGGCATCTCACTCTCTTTGAATCTTCTTTATCATGCTAAGAGGAGCAGGAAAAAGCAAAAAAATTCAGAATTGCACCTTGCAAGGCGGAGAAATTACTGTTTGTGCATTTACAATATTCATTGATTTTTGCCATTGAAAAACATCATGTTATTCATATACCAGAAATGATTGAAGCTACTGACTGAATGAAAGGAGCTGGCATCTCACTCTCTTTGAATCTTCTTTATCATGCTAAGAGGAGCAGGAAAAAGCAAAAAATTTCAGAATTGCACCTTGCAATGCGGAGAAATTACTGTTTGTGCATTTACAATATTCATTGATTTTTGCCATTGAAAAACGTCCAGAAATGATTGAAGCTACTGACTGAATGAAAGGAACTGGCATCTCACTCTCTTTGAATCTTCTTTATCATGCTAAGAGGAGCAGGAAAAAGCAAAAAATTTCAGAATTGCACCTTGCAATGCGGAGAAATTACTGTTTGTGCATTTACAAAATTCATTGATTTTTGCCATTGAAAAACATCATGTTATTCATATACCAGAAATGTTTGAAGCTACTGACTGAATGAAAGGAGCTGACATCTCACTCTCTTTGAATCTTCTTTATCATGCTAAGAGGAGCAGGAAAAAGCAAAAAATTTCAGAATTGCACCTTGCAATGCGGAGAAATTACTGTTTGTGCATTTACAATATTCATTGATTTTTGCCATTGAAAAACGTCCAGAAATGATTGAAGCTACTGACTGAATGAAAGGAGCTGGCATCTCACTCTCTTTGAATCTTCTTTATCATGCTAAGAGGAGCAGGAAAAAGCAAAAAATTTCAGAATTGCACCTTGCAATGCGGAGAAATTACTGTTTGTGCATTTACAATATTCATTGATTTTTGCCATTGAAAAACATCATGTTATTCATATACCAGAAATGATTGAAGCTACTGACTGAATGAAAGGAGCTGGCATCTCACTCTCTTTGAATCTTCTTTATCATGCTAAGAGGAGCAGGAAAAAGCAAAAAATTTCAGAATTGCACCTTGCAATGTGGAGAAATTACTGTTTGTGCATTTACAATATTCATTGATTTTTACCATTGAAAAACGTCCAGAAATGATTGAAGCTACTGACTGAATGAAAGTAGCTGGCATCTCACTCTCTTTGAATCTTCTTTATCATGCTAAGAGGAGCAGGAAAAAGCAAAAAATTTCAGACTTGCACCTTGCAATGCGGAGAAATTACTGTTTGTGCATTTACAATATTCATTGATTTTTGCCATTGAAAAACATCATGTTATTCATATACCAGAAATGTTTGAAGCTACTGACACTGACTGAATGAAAGGAGCTGGCATCTCACTCTCTTTGAATCTTCTTTATCATGCTAAGAGGAGCAGGAAAAAGCAAAAAATTTCAGAATTGCACCTTGCAATGCGGAGAAATTACTGTTTGTGCATTTACAATATTCATTGATTTTTGCCATTGAAAAACGTCCAGAAATGATTGAAGCTACTGACTGAATGAAAGGAGCTGGCATCTCACTCTCTTTGAATCTTGTTTATCATGCTAAGAGGAGCAGGAAAAAGCAAAAAATTTCAGAATTGCACCTTGCAATGCGGAGAAATTACTGTTTGTGCATTTACAATATTCATTGATTTTTGCCATTGAAAAACGTCCAGAAATGATTGAAGCTACTGACTGAATGAAAGGAGCTGGCATCTCACTCTCTTTGAATCTTCTTTATCATGCTAAGAGGAGCAGGAAAAAGCAAAAAAATTCAGAATTGCACCTTGCAATGCGGAGAAATTACTGTTTGTGCATTTACAATATTCATTGATTTTTGCCATTGAAAAACATCATGTTATTCATATACCAGAAATGATTGAAGCTACTGACTGAATGAAAGGAGCTGGCATCTCACTCTCTTTGAATCTTCTTTATCATGCTAAGAGGAGCAGGAAAAAGCAAAAAATTTCAGAATTGCACCTTGCAATGCGGAGAAATTACTGTTTGTGCATTTACAATATTCATTGATTTTTGCCATTGAAAAACGTCCAGAAATGATTGAAGCTACTGACTGAATGAAAGGAGCTGGCATCTCACTCTCTTTGAATCTTCTTTATCATGCTAAGAGGAGCAGGAAAAAGCAAAAAATTTCAGAATTGCACCTTGCAATGCGGAGAAATTACTGTTTGTGCATTTACAATATTCATTGATTTTTGCCATTGAAAAACATCATGTTATTCATATACCAGAAATGATTGAAGCTACTGACTGAATGAAAGGAGCTGGCATCTCACTCTCTTTGAATCTTCTTTATCATGCTAAGAGGAGCAGGAAAAAGCAAAAAATTTCAGAATTGCACCTTGCAATGCGGAGAAATTACTGTTTGTGCATTTACAATATTCATTGATTTTTGCCATTGAAAAACGTCCAGAAATGATTGAAGCTACTGACTGAATGAAAGGAACTGGCATCTCACTCTCTTTGAATCTTCTTTATCATGCTAAGAGGAGCAGGAAAAAGCAAAAAATTTCAGAATTGCACCTTGCAATGCGGAGAAATTACTGTTTGTGCATTTACAAAATTCATTGATTTTTGCCATTGAAAAACATCATGTTATTCATATACCAGAAATGTTTGAAGCTACTGACTGAATGAAAGGAGCTGACATCTCACTCTCTTTGAATCTTCTTTATCATGCTAAGAGGAGCAGGAAAAAGCAAAAAATTTCAGAATTGCACCTTGCAATGCGGAGAAATTACTGTTTGTGCATTTACAATATTCATTGATTTTTGCCATTGAAAAACGTCCAGAAATGATTGAAGCTACTGACTGAATGAAAGGAGCTGGCATCTCACTCTCTTTGAATCTTCTTTATCATGCTAAGAGGAGCAGGAAAAAGCAAAAAATTTCAGAATTGCACCTTGCAATGCGGAGAAATTACTGTTTGTGCATTTACAATATTCATTGATTTTTGCCATTGAAAAACATCATGTTATTCATATACCAGAAATGATTGAAGCTACTGACTGAATGAAAGGAGCTGGCATCTCACTCTCTTTGAATCTTCTTTATCATGCTAAGAGGAGCAGGAAAAAGCAAAAAATTTCAGAATTGCACCTTGCAATTTGGAGAAATTACTGTTTGTGCATTTACAATATTCATTGATTTTTACCATTGAAAAACGTCCAGAAATGATTGAAGCTACTGACTGAATGAAAGTAGCTGGCATCTCACTCTCTTTGAATCTTCTTTATCATGCTAAGAGGAGCAGGAAAAAGCAAAAAATTTCAGACTTGCACCTTGCAATGCGGAGAAATTACTGTTTGTGCATTTACAATATTCATTGATTTTTGCCATTGAAAAACATCATGTTATTCATATACCAGAAATGTTTGAAGCTACTGACTGAATGAAAGGAGCTGGCATCTCACTCTCTTTGAATCTTCTTTATCATGCTAAGAGGAGCAGGAAAAAGCAAAAAATTTCAGAATTGCACCTTGCAATGCGGAGAAATTACTGTTTGTGCATTTACAATATTCATTGATTTTTGCCATTGAAAAACGTCCAGAAATGATTGAAGCTACTGACTGAATGAAAGGAGCTGGCATCTCACTCTCTTTGAATCTTGTTTATCATGCTAAGAGGAGCAGGAAAAAGCAAAAAATTTCAGAATTGCACCTTGCAATGCGGAGAAATTACTGTTTGTGCATTTACAATATTCATTGATTTTTGCCATTGAAAAACGTCCAGAAATGATTGAAGCTACTGACTGAATGAAAGGAGCTGGCATCTCACTCTCTTTGAATCTTCTTTATCATGCTAAGAGGAGCAGGAAAAAGCAAAAAAATTCAGAATTGCACCTTGCAATGCGGAGAAATTACTGTTTGTGCATTTACAATATTCATTGATTTTTGCCATGGAAAAACATCATGTTATTCATATACCAGAAATGATTGAAGCTACTGACTGAATGAAAGGAGCTGGCATCTCACTCTCTTTGAATCTTCTTTATCATGCTAAGAGGAGCAGGAAAAAGCAAAAAATTTCAGAATTGCACCTTGCAATGCGGAGAAATTACTGTTTGTGCATTTACAATATTCATTGATTTTTGCCATTGAAAAACGTCCAGAAATGATTGAAGCTACTGACTGAATGAAAGGAACTGGCATCTCACTCTCTTTGAATCTTCTTTATCATGCTAAGAGGAGCAGGAAAAAGCAAAAAATTTCAGAATTGCACCTTGCAATGCGGAGAAATTACTGTTTGTGCATTTACAAAATTCATTGATTTTTGCCATTGAAAAACATCATGTTATTCATATACCAGAAATGTTTGAAGCTACTGACTGAATGAAAGGAGCTGACATCTCACTCTCTTTGAATCTTCTTTATCATGCTAAGAGGAGCAGGAAAAAGCAAAAAATTTCAGAATTGCACCTTGCAATGCGGAGAAATTACTGTTTGTGCATTTACAATATTCATTGATTTTTGCCATTGAAAAACGTCCAGAAATGATTGAAGCTACTGACTGAATGAAAGGAGCTGGCATCTCACTCTCTTTGAATCTTCTTTATCATGCTAAGAGGAGCAGGAAAAAGCAAAAAATTTCAGAATTTCACCTTGCAATGCGGAGAAATTACTGTTTGTGCATTTACAATATTCATTGATTTTTGCCATTGAAAAACATCATGTTATTCATATACCAGAAATGTTTGAAGCTACTGACTGAATGAAAGGAGCTGGCATCTCACTCTCTTTGAATCTTCTTTATCATGCTAAGAGGAGCAGGAAAAAGCAAAAAATTTCAGAATTGCACCTTGCAATGCGGAGAAATTACTGTTTGTGCATTTACAATATTCATTGATTTTTGCCATTGAAAAACGTCCAGAAATGATTGAAGCTACTGACTGAATGAAAGGAGCTGGCATCTCACTCTCTTTGAATCTTCTTTATCATGCTAAGAGGAGCAGGAAAAAGCAAAAAATTTCAGAATTGCACCTTGCAATGCGGAGAAATTACTGTTTGTGCATTTACAATATTCATTGATTTTTGCCATTGAGAAACGTCCAGAAATGATTGAAGCTACTGACTGAATGAAAGGAGCTGGCATCTCACTCTCTTTGAATCTTCTTTATCATGCTAAGAGGAGCAGGAAAAAGCAAAAAATTTCAGAATTGCAACTTGCAATGCGGAGAAATTACTGTTTGTGCATTTACAATATTCATTGATTTTTGCCATTGAAAAACATCATGTTATTCATATACCAGAAATGATTGAAGCTACTGACTGAATGAAAGGAGCTGGCATCTCACTCTCTTTGAATCTTCTTTATCATGCTAAGAGGAGCAGGAAAAAGCAAAAAATTTCAGAATTGCACCTTGCAATGCGGAGAAATTACTGTTTGTGCATTTACAATATTCATTGATTTTTGCCATTGAAAAACGTCCAGAAATGATTGAAGCTACTGACTGAATGAAAGGAGCTGGCATCTCACTCTCTTTGAATCTTCTTTATCATGCTAAGAGGAGCAGGAAAAAGCAAAAAATTTCAGAATTGCACCTTGCAATGCGGAGAAATTACTGTTTGTGCTTTTACAATATTCATTGATTTTTGCCATTGAAAAACATCATATTATTCATATACCAGAAATGTTTGAAGCTACTGACTGAATGAAAGGAGCTGGCATCTCACTCTCTTTGAATCTTCTTTATCATGCTAAGAGGAGCAGGAAAAAGCAAAAAATTTCAGAATTGCACCTTGCAATGCGGAGAAATTACTGTTTGTGCATTTACAATATTCATTGATTTTTGCCATTGAAAAACGTCCAGAAATGATTGAAGCTACTGACTGAATGAAAGGAGCTGGCATCTCACTCTCTTTGAATCTTCTTTATCATGCTAAGAGGAGCAGGAAAAAGCAAAAAATTTCAGAATTGCACCTTGCAATGCGGAGAAATTACTGTTTGTGCATTTACAATATTCATTGATTTTTGCCATTGAAAAACGTCCAGAAATGATTGAAGCTACTGACTGAATGAAAGGAGCTGGCATCTCACTCTCTTTGAATCTTCTTTATCATGCTAAGAGGAGCAGGAAAAAGCAAAAAATTTCAGAATTGCACCTTGCAATGCGGAGAAATTACTGTTTGTGCATTTACAATATTCATTGATTTTTGCCATTGAAAAACATCATGTTATTCATATACCAGAAATGATTGAAGCTACTGACTGAATGAAAGGAGCTGGCATCTTACTCTCTTTGAATCTTCTTTGTCATGCTAAGAGGAGCAGGAAAAAGCAAAAAATTTCAGAATTGCACCTTGCAATGCGGAGAAATTACTGTTTGTGCATTTACAATATTCATTGATTTTTGCCATTGAAAAACGTCCAGAAATGATTGAAGCTACTGACTGAATGAAAGGAGCTGGCATCTCACTCTCTTTGAATCTTCTTTATCATGCTAAGAGGAGCAGGAAAAAGCAAAAAATTTCAGAATTGCACCTTGCAATGCGGAGAAATTACTGTTTGTGCATTTACAATATTCATTGATTTTTGCCATTGAAAAACGTCCAGAAATGATTGAAGCTACTGACTGAATGAAAGGAGCTGGCATCTCACTCTCTTTGAATCTTCTTTATCATGCTAAGAGGAGCAGGAAAAAGCAAAAAATTTCAGAATTCCACCTTGCAATGCGGAGAAATTACTGTTTGTGCATTTACAATATTCATTGATTTTTGCCATTGAAAAACATCATGTTATTCATATACCAGAAATGTTTGTAGCTACTGACTGAATGAAAGGAGCTGGCATCTCACTCTCTTTGAATCTTCTTTATCATGCTAAGAGGAGCAGGAAAAAGCAAAAAATTTCAGAATTGCACCTTGCAATGCGGAGAAATTACTGTTTGTGCATTTACAATATTCATTGATTTTTGCCATTGAAAAACGTCCAGAAATGATTGAAGCTACTGACTGAATGAAAGGAGCTGGCATCTCACTCTCTTTGAATCTTCTTTATCATGCTAAGAGGAGCAGGAAAAAGCAAAAAATTTCAGAATTGCACCTTGCAATGCGGAGAAATTACTGTTTGTGCATTTACAATATTCATTGATTTTTGCCATTGAAAAACGTCCAGAAATGATTGAAGCTACTGACTGAATGAAAGGAGCTGGCATCTCACTCTCTTTGAATCTTCTTTATCATGCTAAGAGGAGCAGGAAAAAGCAAAAAATTTCAGAATTGCACCTTGCAATGCGGAGAAATTACTCTTTGTGCATTTACAATATTCATTGATTTTTGCCATTGAAAAACATCATGTTATTCATATACCAGAAATGTTTGAAGCTACTGACTGAATGAAAGGAGCTGGCATCTCACTCTCTTTGAATCTTCTTTATCATGCTAAGAGGAGCAGGAAAAAGCAAAAAATTTCAGAATTGCACCTTGCAATGCGGAGAAATTACTGTTTGTGCATTTACAATATTCATTGATTTTTGCCATTGAAAAACGTCCAGAAATGATTGAAGCTACTGACTGAATGAAAGGAGCTGGCATCTCACTCTCTTTGAATCTTCTTTATCATGCTAAGAGGAGCAGGAAAAAGCAAAAAATTTCAGAATTGCACCTTGCAATGCGGAGAAATTACTGTTTGTGCATTTACAATATTCATTGATTTTTGCCATTGAAAAACATCATGTTATTCATATACCAGAAATGTTTGTAGCTACTGACTGAATGAAAGGAGCTGGCATCTCACTCTCTTTGAATCTTCTTTATCATGCTAAGAGGAGCAGGAAAAAGCAAAAAATTTCAGAATTGCACCTTGCAATGCGGAGAAATTACTGTTTGTGCATTTACAATATTCATTGATTTTTGCCATTGAAAAACGTCCAGAAATGATTGAAGCTACTGACTGAATGAAAGGAGCTGGCATCTCACTCTCTTTGAATCTTCTTTATCATGCTAAGAGGAGCAGGAAAAAGCAAAAAATTTCAGAATTGCACCTTGCAATGCGGAGAAATTACTGTTTGTGCTTTTACAATATTCATTGATTTTTGCCATTGAAAAACATCATATTATTCATATACCAGAAATGTTTGAAGCTACTGACTGAATGAAAGGAGCTGGCATCTCACTCTCTTTGAATCTTCTTTATCATGCTAAGAGGAGCAGGAAAAAGCAAAAAATTTCAGAATTGCACCTTGCAATGCGGAGAAATTACTGTTTGTGCATTTACAATATTCATTGATTTTTGCCATTGAAAAACGTCCAGAAATGATTGAAGCTACTGACTGAATGAAAGGAGCTGGCATCTCACTCTCTTTGAATCTTCTTTATCATGCTAAGAGGAGCAGGAAAAAGCAAAAAATTTCAGAATTGCACCTTGCAATGCGGAGAAATTACTGTTTGTGCATTTACAATATTCATTGATTTTTGCCATTGAAAAACGTCCAGAAATGATTGAAGCTACTGACTGAATGAAAGGAGCTGGCATCTCACTCTCTTTGAATCTTCTTTATCATGCTAAGAGGAGCAGGAAAAAGCAAAAAATTTCAGAATTGCACCTTGCAATGCGGAGAAATTACTGTTTGTGCATTTACAATATTCATTGATTTTTGCCATTGAAAAACATCATGTTATTCATATACCAGAAATGATTGAAGCTACTGACTGAATGAAAGGAGCTGGCATCTTACTCTCTTTGAATCTTCTTTGTCATGCTAAGAGGAGCAGGAAAAAGCAAAAAATTTCAGAATTGCACCTTGCAATGCGGAGAAATTACTGTTTGTGCATTTACAATATTCATTGATTTTTGCCATTGAAAAACGTCCAGAAATGATTGAAGCTACTGACTGAATGAAAGGAGCTGGCATCTCACTCTCTTTGAATCTTCTTTATCATGCTAAGAGGAGCAGGAAAAAGCAAAAAATTTCAGAATTGCACCTTGCAATGCGGAGAAATTACTGTTTGTGCATTTACAATATTCATTGATTTTTGCCATTGAAAAACGTCCAGAAATGATTGAAGCTACTGACTGAATGAAAGGAGCTGGCATCTCACTCTCTTTGAATCTTCTTTATCATGCTAAGAGGAGCAGGAAAAAGCAAAAAATTTCAGAATTGCACCTTGCAATGCGGAGAAATTACTGTTTGTGCATTTACAATATTCATTGATTTTTGCCATTGAAAAACATCATGTTATTCATATACCAGAAATGTTTGTAGCTACTGACTGAATGAAAGGAGCTGGCATCTCACTCTCTTTGAATCTTCTTTATCATGCTAAGAGGAGCAGGAAAAAGCAAAAAATTTCAGAATTGCACCTTGCAATGCGGAGAAATTACTGTTTGTGCATTTACAATATTCATTGATTTTTGCCATTGAAAAACGTCCAGAAATGATTGAAGCTACTGACTGAATGAAAGGAGCTGGCATCTCACTCTCTTTGAATCTTCTTTATCATGCTAAGAGGAGCAGGAAAAAGCAAAAAATTTCAGAATTGCACCTTGCAATGCGGAGAAATTACTGTTTGTGCATTTACAATATTCATTGATTTTTGCCATTGAAAAACGTCCAGAAATGATTGAAGCTACTGACTGAATGAAAGGAGCTGGCATCTCACTCTCTTTGAATCTTCTTTATCATGCTAAGAGGAGCAGGAAAAAGCAAAAAATTTCAGAATTGCACCTTGCAATGCGGAGAAATTACTCTTTGTGCATTTACAATATTCATTGATTTTTGCCATTGAAAAACATCATGTTATTCATATACCAGAAATGTTTGAAGCTACTGACTGAATGAAAGGAGCTGGCATCTCACTCTCTTTGAATCTTCTTTATCATGCTAAGAGGAGCAGGAAAAAGCAAAAAATTTCAGAATTGCACCTTGCAATGCGGAGAAATTACTGTTTGTGCATTTACAATATTCATTGATTTTTGCCATTGAAAAACGTCCAGAAATGATTGAAGCTACTGACTGAATGAAAGGAGCTGGCATCTCACTCTCTTTGAATCTTCTTTATCATGCTAAGAGGAGCAGGAAAAAGCAAAAAATTTCAGAATTGCACCTTGCAATGCGGAGAAATTACTGTTTGTGCATTTACAATATTCATTGATTTTTGCCATTTAAAAACATCATGTTATTCATATACCAGAAATGTTTGTAGCTACTGACTGAATGAAAGGAGCTGGCATCTCACTCTCTTTGAATCTTCTTTATCATGCTAAGAGGAGCAGGAAAAAGCAAAAAATTTCAGAATTGCACCTTGCAATGCGGAGAAATTACTGTTTGTGCATTTACAATATTCATTGATTTTTGCCATTGAAAAACGTCCAGAAATGATTGAAGCTACTGACTGAATGAAAGGAGCTGGCATCTCACTCTCTTTGAATCTTCTTTATCATGCTAAGAGGAGCAGGAAAAAGCAAAAAATTTCAGAATTGCACCTTGCAATGCGGAGAAATTACTGTTTGTGCATTTACAATATTCATTGATTTTTGTCATTGAAAAACGTCCAGAAATGATTGAAGCTACTGACTGAATGAAAGGAGCTGGCATCTCACTCTCTTTGAATCTTCTTTATCATGCTAAGAGGAGCAGGAAAAAGCAAAAAATTTCAGAATTGCACCTTGCAATGCGGAGAAATTACTCTTTGTGCATTTACAATATTCATTGATTTTTGCCATTGAAAAACATCATGTTATTCATATACCAGAAATGTTTGAAGCTACTGACTGAATGAAAGGAGCTGGCATCTCACTCTCTTTGAATCTTCTTTATCATGCTAAGAGGAGCAGGAAAAAGCAAAAAATTTCAGAATTGCACCTTGCAATGCGGAGAAATTACTGTTTGTGCATTTACAATATTCATTGATTTTTGCCATTGAAAAACATCATGTTATTCATATACCAGAAATGTTTGAAGCTACTGACTGAATGAAAGGAGCTGGCATCTCACTCTCTTTGAATCTTCTTTATCATGCTGAGGAGCAGGAAAAAGCAAAAAATTTCAGAATTGCACCTTGCAATGTGGAGAAATTACTGTTTGTGCATTTACAATATTCATTGATTTTTACCATTGAAAAACGTCCAGAAATGATTGAAGCTACTGACTGAATGAAAGTAGCTGGCATCTCACTCTCTTTGAATCTTCTTTATCATGCTAAGAGGAGCAGGAAAAAGCAAAAAATTTCAGACTTGCACCTTGCAATGCGGAGAAATTACTGCTTGTGCATTTACAATATTCATTGATTTTTGCCATTGAAAAACATCATGTTATTCATATACCAGAAATGTTTGAAGCTACTGACTGAATGAAAGGAGCTGGCATCTCACTCTCTTTGAATCTTCTTTATCATGCTAAGAGGAGCAGGAAAAAGCAAAAAATTTCAGACTTGCACCTTGCAATGCGGAGAAATTACTGCTTGTGCATTTACAATATTCATTGATTTTTGCCATTGAAAAACATCATGTTATTCATATACCAGAAATGTTTGAAGCTACTGACTGAATGAAAGGAGCTGGCATCTCACTCTCTTTGAATCTTCTTTATCATGCTAAGAGGAGCAGGAAAAAGCAAAAAATTTCAGAATTGCACCTTGCAATGCGGAGAAATTACTGTTTGTGCATTTACAATATTCATTGATTTTTGCCATTGAAAAACATCCAGAAATGATTGAAGCTACTGACTGAATGAAAGGAGCTGGCATCTCACTCTCTTTGAATCTTCTTTATCATGCTAAGAGGAGCAGGAAAAAGCAAAAAATTTCAGAATTGCACCTTGCAATGCGGAGAAATTACTGTTTGTGCATTTACAACATTCATTGATTTTTGCCATTGAAAAACGTCCAGAAATGATTGAAGCTACTGACTGAATGAAAGGAGCTGGCATCTCACTCTCTTTGAATCTTCTTTGACATGCTAAGAGGAGCAGGAAAAATCAAAAAATTTCAGAATTGCACCTTGCAATGTGGAGAAATTACTGTTTGTGCATTTACAATATTCAATGATTTTTGCCATTGAAAAACATGTTATTCATATACCAGAAATGTTTGAAGCTACTGACTGAATGAAAGGAGTTGGCACCTCACTCTCTTTGAATCTTCTTTATCATGCTAAGAGGAGCGGGAAAAAGCAAAAAACTTCAGAATTGCACCTTGCAATGCGGAGAAATTACTGTTTGTGCATTTACAATATTCATTGATTTTTGCCATTGAAAAACATCCAGAAATGATTGAAGGTACTGACTGAATGAAAGGAGCTGGCATCTCACTCTCTTTGAATCTTCTTTATCATGCTAAGAGGAGCAGGAAAAAGCAAAAAATTTCAGAATTGCACCTTGCAATGCGGAGAAATTACTGTTTGTGCATTTACAATATTCATTGATTTTTGCCATTGAAAAACGTCCAGAAATGATTGAAGCTACTGACTGAATGAAAGGAGCTGGCATCTCACTCTCTTTGAATCTTCTTTATCATGCTAAGAGGAGCAGGAAAAAGCCAAAAATTTCAGAATTGCACCTTGCAATGCGGAGAAATTACAGTTTGTGCATTTACAATATTCATTGATTTTTGCCATTGAAAAACATCCAGAAATGATTGAAGCTACTGACTGAATGAAAGGAGCTGGCATCTCACTCTCTTTGAATATTCTTTATCATGCTAAGAGGAGCAGGAAAAAGCAAAAAATTTCAGAATTGCACCTTGCAATGCGGAGAAATTACTGTTTGTGCATTTACAATATTCATTGATTTTTGCCATTGAAAAACATCATGTTATTCATATACCAGAAATGTTTGAAGCTACTGACTGAATGAAAGGAGCTGGCATCTCACTCTCTTTGAATCTTCTTTATCATGCTAAGAGGAGCAGGAAAAAGCAAAAAATTTCAGAATTGCACCTTGCAATGCGGAGAAATTACTGTTTGTGCATTTACAATATTCATTGATTTTTGCCATTGAAAAACATCATGTTATTCATATACCAGAAATGTTTGAAGCTACTGACTGAATGAAAGGAGCTGGCATCTCACTCTCTTTGAATCTTCTTTATCATGCTAAGAGGAGCAGGAAAAAGCAAAAAATTTCAGAATTGCACCTTGCAATGTGGAGAAATTACTGTTTGTGCATTTACAATATTCATTGATTTTTACCATTGAAAAACGTCCAGAAATGATTGAAGCTACTGACTGAATGAAAGTAGCTGGCATCTCACTCTCTTTGAATCTTCTTTATCATGCTAAGAGGAGCAGGAAAAAGCAAAAAATTTCAGAATTGCACCTTGCAATGCAGAGAAATTACTGTTTGTGCATTTACAATATTCATTGATTTTTGCCATTGAAAAACATCATGTTATTCATATACCAGAAATGTTTGAAGCTACTGACTGAATGAAAGGAGCTGGCATCTCACTCTCTTTGAATCTTCTTTATCATGCTAAGAGGAGCAGGAAAAAGCAAAAAATTTCAGAATTGCACCTTGCAATGTGGAGAAATTACTGTTTGTGCATTTACAATATTCATTGATTTTTACCATTGAAAAACGTCCAGAAATGATTGAAGCTACTGACTGAATGAAAGTAGCTGGCATCTCACTCTCTTTGAATCTTCTTTATCATGCTAAGAGGAGCAGAAAAAAGCAAAAAATTTCAGACTTGCACCTTGCAATGCGGAGAAATTACTGTTTGTGCATTTACAATATTCATTGATTTTTGCCATTGAAAAACATCATGTTATTCATATACCAGAAATGTTTGAAGCTACTGACTGAATGAAAGGAGCTGGCATCTCACTCTCTTTGAATCTTCTTTATCATGCTAAGAGGAGCAGGAAAAAGCAAAAAATTTCAGAATTGCACCTTGCAATGCGGAGAAATTACTGTTTGTGCATTTACAACATTCATTGATTTTTGCCATTGAAAAACGTCCAGAAATGATTGAAGCTACTGACTGAATGAAAGGAGCTGGCATCTCACTCTCTTTGAATCTTGTTTATCATGCTAAGAGGAGCAGGAAAAAGCAAAAAATTTCAGAATTGCACCTTGCAATGCGGAGAAATTACTGTTTGTGCATTTACAATATTCATTGATTTTTGCCATTGAAAAACGTCCAGAAATGATTGAAGCTACTGACTGAATGAAAGGAGCTGGCATCTCACTCTCTTTGAATCTTCTTTATCATGCTAAGAGGAGCAGGAAAAAGCAAAAAATTTCAGAATTGCACCTTGCAATGCGGAGAAATTACTGTTTTTGCATTTACAATATTCATTGATTTTTGCCATTGAAAAACATCATGTTATTCATATACCAGAAATGATTGAAGCTACTGACTGAATGAAAGGAGCTGGCATCTCACTCTCTTTGAATCTTCTTTATCATGCTAAGAGGAGCAGGAAAAAGCAAAAAATTTCAGAATTGCACCTTGCAATGCGGAGAAATTACTGTTTGTGCATTTACAATATTCATTGATTTTTGCCATTGAAAAACGTCCAGAAATGATTGAAGCTACTGACTGAATGAAAGGAACTGGCATCTCACTCTCTTTGAATCTTCTTTATCATGCTAAGAGGAGCAGGAAAAAGCAAAAAATTTCAGAATTGCACCTTGCAATGCGGAGAAATTACTGTTTGTGCATTTACAAAATTCATTGATTTTTGCCATTGAAAAACGTCCAGAAATGATTGAAGCTACTGACTGAATGAAAGGAGCTGGCATCTCACTCTCTTTGAATCTTCTTTATCATGCTAAGAGGAGCAGGAAAAAGCAAAAAATTTCAGAATTGCACCTTGCAATGCGGAGAAATTACTGTTTGTGCATTTACAATATTCATTGATTTTTGCCATTGAAAAACATCATGTTATTCATATACCAGAAATGATTGAAGCTACTGACTGAATGAAAGGAGCTGGCATCTCACTCTCTTTGAATCTTCTTTATCATGCTAAGAGGAGCAGGAAAAAGCAAAAAATTTCAGAATTGCACCTTGCAATGCGGAGAAATTACTGTTTGTGCATTTACAATATTCATTGATTTTTGCCATTGAAAAACGTCCAGAAATGATTGAAGCTACTGACTGAATGAAAGGAACTGGCATCTCACTCTCTTTGAATCTTCTTTATCATGCTAAGAGGAGCAGGAAAAAGCAAAAAATTTCAGAATTGCACCTTGCAATGCGGAGAAATTACTGTTTGTGCATTTACAAAATTCATTGATTTTTGCCATTGAAAAACATCATGTTATTCATATACCAGAAATGTTTGAAGCTACTGACTGAATGAAAGGAGCTGACATCTCACTCTCTTTGAATCTTCTTTATCATGCTAAGAGGAGCAGGAAAAAGCAAAAAATTTCAGAATTGCACCTTGCAATGCGGAGAAATTACTGTTTGTGCATTTACAATATTCATTGATTTTTGCCATTGAAAAACGTCCAGAAATGATTGAAGCTACTGACTGAATGAAAGGAGCTGGCATCTCACTCTCTTTGAATCTTTATCATGCTAAGAGGAGCAGGAAAAAGCAAAAAATTTCAGAATTGCACCTTGCAATGCGGAGAAATTACTGTTTTTGCATTTACAATATTCATTGATTTTTGCCATTGAAAAACATCATGTTATTCATATACCAGAAATGATTGAAGCTACTGACTGAATGAAAGGAGCTGGCATCTCACTCTCTTTGAATCTTCTTTATCATGCTAAGAGGAGCAGGAAAAAGCAAAAAATTTCAGAATTGCACCTTGCAATGCGGAGAAATTACTGTTTGTGCATTTACAATATTCATTGATTTTTGCCATTGAAAAACGTCCAGAAATGATTGAAGCTACTGACTGAATGAAAGGAACTGGCATCTCACTCTCTTTGAATCTTCTTTATCATGCTAAGAGGAGCAGGAAAAAGCAAAAAATTTCAGAATTGCACCTTGCAATGCGGAGAAATTACTGTTTGTGCATTTACAAAATTCATTGATTTTTGCCATTGAAAAACGTCCAGAAATGATTGAAGCTACTGACTGAATGAAAGGAGCTGGCATCTCACTCTCTTTGAATCTTCTTTATCATGCTAAGAGGAGCAGGAAAAAGCAAAAAATTTCAGAATTGCACCTTGCAATGCGGAGAAATTACTGTTTGTGCATTTACAATATTCATTGATTTTTGCCATTGAAAAACATCATGTTATTCATATACCAGAAATGATTGAAGCTACTGACTGAATGAAAGGAGCTGGCATCTCACTCTCTTTGAATCTTCTTTATCATGCTAAGAGGAGCAGGAAAAAGCAAAAAATTTCAGAATTGCACCTTGCAATGCGGAGAAATTACTGTTTGTGCATTTACAATATTCATTGATATTTGCCATTGAAAAACGTCCAGAAATGATTGAAGCTACTGACTGAATGAAAGGAACTGGCATCTCACTCTCTTTGAATCTTCTTTATCATGCTAAGAGGAGCAGGAAAAAGCAAAAAATTTCAGAATTGCACCTTGCAATGCGGAGAAATTACTGTTTGTGCATTTACAAAATTCATTGATTTTTGCCATTGAAAAACATCATGTTATTCATATACCAGAAATGTTTGAAGCTACTGACTGAATGAAAGGAGCTGACATCTCACTCTCTTTGAATCTTCTTTATCATGCTAAGAGGAGCAGGAAAAAGCAAAAAATTTCAGAATTGCACCTTGCAATGCGGAGAAATTACTGTTTGTGCATTTACAATATTCATTGATTTTTGCCATTGAAAAACGTCCAGAAATGATTGAAGCTACTGACTGAATTAAAGGAGCTGGCATCTCACTCTCTTTGAATCTTCTTTATCATGCTAAGAGGAGCAGGAAAAAGCAAAAAATTTCAGAATTGCACCTTGCAATGCGGAGAAATTACTGTTTGTGCATTTACAATATTCATTGATTTTTGCCATTGAAAAACATCATGTTATTCATATACCAGAAATGATTGAAGCTACTGACTGAATGAAAGGAGCTGGCATCTCACTCTCTTTGAATCTTCTTTATCATGCTAAGAGGAGCAGGAAAAAGCAAAAAATTTCAGAATTGCACCTTGCAATGTGGAGAAATTACTGTTTGTGCATTTACAATATTCATTGATTTTTACCATTGAAAAACGTCCAGAAATGATTGAAGCTACTGACTGAATGAAAGTAGCTGGCATCTCACTCTCTTTGAATCTTCTTTATCATGCTAAGAGGAGCAGGAAAAAGCAAAAAATTTCAGACTTGCACCTTGCAATGCGGAGAAATTACTGTTTGTGCATTTACAATATTCATTGATTTTTGCCATTGAAAAACATCATGTTATTCATATACCAGAAATGTTTGAAGCTACTGACTGAATGAAAGGAGCTGGCATCTCACTCTCTTTGAATCTTCTTTATCATGCTAAGAGGAGCAGGAAAAAGCAAAAAATTTCAGAATTGCACCTTGCAATGCGGAGAAATTACTGTTTGTGCATTTACAATATTCATTGATTTTTGCCATTGAAAAACGTCCAGAAATGATTGAAGCTACTGACTGAATGAAAGGAGCTGGCATCTCACTCTCTTTGAATCTTGTTTATCATGCTAAGAGGAGCAGAAAAAAGCAAAAAATTTCAGAATTGCACCTTGCAATGCGGAGAAATTACTGTTTGTGCATTTACAATATTCATTGATTTTTGCCATTGAAAAACGTCCAGAAATGATTGAAGCTACTGACTGAATGAAAGGAGCTGGCATCTCACTCTCTTTGAATCTTCTTTATCATGCTAAGAGGAGCAGGAAAAAGCAAAAAAATTCAGAATTGCACCTTGCAATGCGGAGAAATTACTGTTTGTGCATTTACAATATTCATTGATTTTTGCCATTGAAAAACATCATGTTATTCATATACCAGAAATGATTGAAGCTACTGACTGAATGAAAGGAGCTGGCATCTCACTCTCTTTGAATCTTCTTTATCATGCTAAGAGGAGCAGGAAAAAGCAAAAAATTTCAGAATTGCACCTTGCAATGCGGAGAAATTACTGTTTGTGCATTTACAATATTCATTGATTTTTGCCATTGAAAAACGTCCAGAAATGATTGAAGCTACTGACTGAATGAAAGGAACTGGCATCTCACTCTCTTTGAATCTTCTTTATCATGCTAAGAGGAGCAGGAAAAAGCAAAAAATTTCAGAATTGCACCTTGCAATGCGGAGAAATTACTGTTTGTGCATTTACAAAATTCATTGATTTTTGCCATTGAAAAACATCATGTTATTCATATACCAGAAATGTTTGAAGCTACTGACTGAATGAAAGGAGCTGACATCTCACTCTCTTTGAGTCTTCTTTATCATGCTAAGAGGAGCAGGAAAAAGCAAAAAATTTCAGAATTGCACCTTGCAATGCGGAGAAATTACTGTTTGTGCATTTACAATATTCATTGATTTTTGCCATTGAAAAACGTCCAGAAATGATTGAAGCTACTGACTGAATGAAAGGAGCTGGCATCTCACTCTCTTTGAATCTTCTTTATCATGCTAAGAGGAGCAGGAAAAAGCAAAAAATTTCAGAATTGCACCTTGCAATGCGGAGAAATTACTGTTTGTGCATTTACAATATTCATTGATTTTTGCCATTGAAAAACATCATGTTATTCATATACCAGAAATGTTTGAAGCTACTGACTGAATGAAAGGAGCTGGCATCTCACTCTCTTTGAATCTTCTTTATCATGCTAAGAGGAGCAGGAAAAAGCAAAAAATTTCAGAATTGCACCTTGCAATGCGGAGAAATTACTGTTTGTGCATTTACAATATTCATTGATTTTTGCCATTGAAAAACATCATGTTATTCATATACCAGAAATGATTGAAGCTACTGACTGAATGAAAGGAGCTGGCATCTCACTCTCTTTGAATCTTCTTTATCATGCTAAGAGGAGCAGGAAAAAGCAAAAAATTTCAGAATTGCACCTTGCAATGCGGAGAAATTACTGTTTGTGCATTTACAATATTCATTGATTTTTGCCATTGAAAAACGTCCAGAAATGATTGAAGCTACTGACTGAATGAAAGGAGCTGGCATCTCACTCTCTTTGAATCTTTATCATGCTAAGAGGAGCAGGAAAAAGCAAAAAATTTCAGAATTGCACCTTGCAATGCGGAGAAATTACTGTTTTTGCATTTACAATATTCATTGATTTTTGCCATTGAAAAACATCATGTTATTCATATACCAGAAATGATTGAAGCTACTGACTGAATGAAAGGAGCTGGCATCTCACTCTCTTTGAATCTTCTTTATCATGCTAAGAGGAGCAGGAAAAAGCAAAAAATTTCAGAATTGCACCTTGCAATGCGGAGAAATTACTGTTTGTGCATTTACAATATTCATTGATTTTTGCCATTGAAAAACGTCCAGAAATGATTGAAGCTACTGACTGAATGAAAGGAACTGGCATCTCACTCTCTTTGAATCTTCTTTATCATGCTAAGAGGAGCAGGAAAAAGCAAAAAATTTCAGAATTGCACCTTGCAATGCGGAGAAATTACTGTTTGTGCATTTACAAAATTCATTGATTTTTGCCATTGAAAAACGTCCAGAAATGATTGAAGCTACTGACTGAATGAAAGGAGCTGGCATCTCACTCTCTTTGAATCTTCTTTATCATGCTAAGAGGAGCAGGAAAAAGCAAAAAATTTCAGAATTGCACCTTGCAATGCGGAGAAATTACTGTTTGTGCATTTACAATATTCATTGATTTTTGCCATTGAAAAACATCATGTTATTCATATACCAGAAATGATTGAAGCTACTGACTGAATGAAAGGAGCTGGCATCTCACTCTCTTTGAATCTTCTTTATCATGCTAAGAGGAGCAGGAAAAAGCAAAAAATTTCAGAATTGCACCTTGCAATGCGGAGAAATTACTGTTTGTGCATTTACAATATTCATTGATTTTTGCCATTGAAAAACGTCCAGAAATGATTGAAGCTACTGACTGAATGAAAGGAACTGGCATCTCACTCTCTTTGAATCTTCTTTATCATGCTAAGAGGAGCAGGAAAAAGCAAAAAATTTCAGAATTGCACCTTGCAATGCGGAGAAATTACTGTTTGTGCATTTACAAAATTCATTGATTTTTGCCATTGAAAAACATCATGTTATTCATATACCAGAAATGTTTGAAGCTACTGACTGAATGAAAGGAGCTGACATCTCACTCTCTTTGAATCTTCTTTATCATGCTAAGAGGAGCAGGAAAAAGCAAAAAATTTCAGAATTGCACCTTGCAATGCGGAGAAATTACTGTTTGTGCATTTACAATATTCATTGATTTTTGCCATTGAAAAACGTCCAGAAATGATTGAAGCTACTGACTGAATGAAAGGAGCTGGCATCTCACTCTCTTTGAATCTTCTTTATCATGCTAAGAGGAGCAGGAAAAAGCAAAAAATTTCAGAATTGCACCTTGCAATGCGGAGAAATTACTGTTTGTGCATTTACAATATTCATTGATTTTTGCCATTGAAAAACATCATGTTATTCATATACCAGAAATGATTGAAGCTACTGACTGAATGAAAGGAGCTGGCATCTCACTCTCTTTGAATCTTCTTTATCATGCTAAGAGGAGCAGGAAAAAGCAAAAAATTTCAGAATTGCACCTTGCAATGTGGAGAAATTACTGTTTGTGCATTTACAATATTCATTGATTTTTACCATTGAAAAACGTCCAGAAATGATTGAAGCTACTGACTGAATGAAAGTAGCTGGCATCTCACTCTCTTTGAATCTTCTTTATCATGCTAAGAGGAGCAGGAAAAAGCAAAAAATTTCAGACTTGCACCTTGCAATGCGGAGAAATTACTGTTTGTGCATTTACAATATTCATTGATTTTTGCCATTGAAAAACATCATGTTATTCATATACCAGAAATGTTTGAAGCTACTGACTGAATGAAAGGAGCTGGCATCTCACTCTCTTTGAATCTTCTTTATCATGCTAAGAGGAGCAGGAAAAAGCAAAAAATTTCAGAATTGCACCTTGCAATGCGGAGAAATTACTGTTTGTGCATTTACAATATTCATTGATTTTTGCCATTGAAAAACGTCCAGAAATGATTGAAGCTACTGACTGAATGAAAGGAGCTGGCATCTCACTCTCTTTGAATCTTGTTTATCATGCTAAGAGGAGCAGAAAAAAGCAAAAAATTTCAGAATTGCACCTTGCAATGCGGAGAAATTACTGTTTGTGCATTTACAATATTCATTGATTTTTGCCATTGAAAAACGTCCAGAAATGATTGAAGCTACTGACTGAATGAAAGGAGCTGGCATCTCACTCTCTTTGAATCTTCTTTATCATGCTAAGAGGAGCAGGAAAAAGCAAAAAAATTCAGAATTGCACCTTGCAATGCGGAGAAATTACTGTTTGTGCATTTACAATATTCATTGATTTTTGCCATTGAAAAACATCATGTTATTCATATACCAGAAATGATTGAAGCTACTGACTGAATGAAAGGAGCTGGCATCTCACTCTCTTTGAATCTTCTTTATCATGCTAAGAGGAGCAGGAAAAAGCAAAAAATTTCAGAATTGCACCTTGCAATGCGGAGAAATTACTGTTTGTGCATTTACAATATTCATTGATTTTTGCCATTGAAAAACGTCCAGAAATGATTGAAGCTACTGACTGAATGAAAGGAACTGGCATCTCACTCTCTTTGAATCTTCTTCATCATGCTAAGAGGAGCAGGAAAAAGCAAAAAATTTCAGAATTGCACCTTGCAATGCGGAGAAATTACTGTTTGTGCATTTACAAAATTCATTGATTTTTGCCATTGAAAAACATCATGTTATTCATATACCAGAAATGTTTGAAGCTACTGACTGAATGAAAGGAGCTGACATCTCACTCTCTTTGAGTCTTCTTTATCATGCTAAGAGGAGCAGGAAAAAGCAAAAAATTTCAGAATTGCACCTTGCAATGCGGAGAAATTACTGTTTGTGCATTTACAATATTCATTGATTTTTGCCATTGAAAAACGTCCAGAAATGATTGAAGCTACTGACTGAATGAAAGGAGCTGGCATCTCACTCTCTTTGAATCTTCTTTATCATGCTAAGAGGAGCAGGAAAAAGCAAAAAATTTCAGAATTGCACCTTGCAATGCGGAGAAATTACTGTTTGTGCATTTACAATATTCATTGATTTTTGCCATTGAAAAACATCATGTTATTCATATACCAGAAATGTTTGAAGCTACTGACTGAATGAAAGGAGCTGGCATCTCACTCTCTTTGAATCTTCTTTATCATGCTAAGAGGAGCAGGAAAAAGCAAAAAATTTCAGAATTGCACCTTGCAATGCGGAGAAATTACTGTTTGTGCATTTACAATATTCATTGATTTTTGCCATTGAAAAACATCATGTTATTCATATACCAGAAATGATTGAAGCTACTGACTGAATGAAAGGAGCTGGCATCTCACTCTCTTTGAATCTTCTTTATCATGCTAAGAGGAGCAGGAAAAAGCAAAAAATTTCAGAATTGCACCTTGCAATGCGGAGAAATTACTGTTTGTGCATTTACAATATTCATTGATTTTTGCCATTGAAAAACGTCCAGAAATGATTGAAGCTACTGACTGAATGAAAGGAGCTGGCATCTCACTCTCTTTGAATCTTCTTTATCATGCTAAGAGGAGCAGGAAAAAGCAAAAAATTTCAGAATTGCACCTTGCAATGCGGAGAAATTACTGTTTGTGCATTTACAATATTCATTGATTTTTGCCATTGAAAAACATCATGTTATTCATATACCAGAAATGTTTGAAGCTACTGACTGAATGAAAGGAGCTGGCATCTCACTCTCTTTGAATCTTCTTTATCATGCTAAGAGGAGCAGGAAAAAGCAAAAAATTTCAGAATTGCACCTTGCAATGCGGAGAAATTACTGTTTGTGCATTTACAATATTCATTGATTTTTGCCATTGAAAAACGTCCAGAAATGATTGAAGCTACTGACTGAATGAAAGGAGCTGGCATCTCACTCTCTTTGAATCTTCTTTATCATGCTAAGAGGAGCAGGTAAAAGCAAAAAATTTCAGAATTGCACCTTGCAATGTGGAGAAATTACTGTTTGTGCATTTACAATATTCATTGATTTTTGCCATTGAAAAACATCATGTTATTCATATACCAGAAATGATTGAAGCTACTGACTGAATGAAAGGAGCTGGCATCTCACTCTCTTTGAATCTTCTTTATCATGCTAAGAGGAGCAGGAAAAAGCAAAATATTTCAGAATTGCACCTTGCAATGCGGAGAAATTACTGTTTGTGCATTTACAATATTCATTGATTTTTGCCATTGAAAAACGTCCAGAAATGATTGAAGCTACTGACTGAATGAAAGGAGCTGGCATCTCACTCTCTTTGAATCTTCTTTATCATGCTAAGAGGAGCAGGAAAAAGCAAAAAATTTCAGAATTGCACCTTGCAATGCGGAGAAATTACTGTTTGTGCTTTTACAATATTCATTGATTTTTGCCATTGAAAAACATCATGTTATTCATATACCAGAAATGTTTGAAGCTACTGACTGAATGAAAGGAGCTGGCATCTAACTCTCTTTGAATCTTCTTTATCATGCTAAGAGGAGCAGGAAAAAGCAAAAAATTTCAGAATTGCACCTTGCAATGCGGAGAAATTACTGTTTGTGCATTTACAATATTCATTGATTTTTGCCATTGAAAAACGTCCAGAAATGATTGAAGCTACTGACTGAATGAAAGGAACTGGCATCTCACTCTCTTTGAATCTTCTTTATCATGCTAAGAGGAGCAGGAAAAAGCAAAAAATTTCAGAATTGCACCTTGCAATGCGGAGAAATTACTGTTTGTGCATTTACAATATTCATTGATTTTTGCCATTGAAAAACATCATGTTATTCATATACCAGAAATGTTTGAAGCTACTGACTGAATGAAAGGAGCTGGCATCTCACTCTCTTTGAATCTTCTTTATCATGCTAAGAGGAGCAGGAAAAAGCAAAACATTTCAGAATTGCAACTTGCAATGCGGAGAAATTACTGTTTGTGCATTTACAATATTCATTGATTTTTGCCATTGAAAAACATCATGTTATTCATATACCAGAAATGATTGAAGCTACTGACTGAATGAAAGGAGCTGGCATCTCACTCTCTTTGAATCTTCTTTATCATGCTAAGAGGAGCAGGAAAAAGCAAAAAATTTCAGAATTGCACCTTGCAATGCGGAGAAATTACTGTTTGTGCTTTTACAATATTCATTGATTTTTGCCATTGAAAAACATCATGTTATTCATATACAAGAAATGTTTGAAGCTACTGACTGAATGAAAGGAGCTGGCATCTCACTCTCTTTGAATCTTCTTTATCATGCTAAGAGGAGCAGGAAAAAGCAAAAAATTTCAGAATTGCACCTTGCAATGCGGAGAAATTACTGTTTGTGCATTTACAATATTCATAGATTTTTGCCATTGAAAAACGTCCAGAAATGATTGAAGCTACTGACTGAATGAAAGGAGCTGGCATCTCACTCTCTTTGAATCTTCTTTATCATGCTAAGAGGAGCAGGAAAAAGCAAAAAATTTCAGAATTGCACCTTGCAATGCGGAGAAATTACTGTTTGTGCATTTACAATATTCATTGATTTTTGCCATTGAAAAACGTCCAGAAATGATTGAAGCTACTGACTGAATGAAAGGAGCTGGCATCTCACTCTCTTTGAATCTTCTTTATCATGCTAAGAGGAGCAGGAAAAAGCAAAAAATTTCAGAATTGCACCTTGCAATGCGGAGAAATTACTGTTTGTGCATTTACAATATTCATTGATTTTTGCCATTGAAAAACGTCCAGAAATGATTGAAGCTACTGACTGAATGAAAGGAACTGGCATCTCACTCTCTTTGAATCTTCTTTATCATGCTAAGAGGAGCAGGAAAAAGCAAAAAATTTCAGAATTGCACCTTGCAATGCGGAGAAATTACTGTTTGTGCATTTACAAAATTCATTGATTTTTGCCATTGAAAAACATCATGTTATTCATATACCAGAAATGTTTGAAGCTACTGACTGAATGAAAGGAGCTGACATCTCACTCTCTTTGAATCTTCTTTATCATGCTAAGAGGAGCAGGAAAAAGCAAAAAATTTCAGAATTGCACCTTGCAATGCGGAGAAATTACTGTTTGTGCATTTACAATATTCATTGATTTTTGCCATTGAAAAACGTCCAGAAATGATTGAAGCTACTGACTGAATGAAAGGAGCTGGCATCTCACTCTCTTTGAATCTTCTTTATCATGCTAAGAGGAGCAGGAAAAAGCAAAAAATTTCAGAATTGCACCTTGCAATGCGGAGAAATTACTGTTTGTGCATTTACAATATTCATTGATTTTTGCCATTGAAAAACATCATGTTATTCATATACCAGAAATGATTGAAGCTACTGACTGAATGAAAGGAGCTGGCATCTCACTCTCTTTGAATCTTCTTTATCATGCTAAGAGGAGCAGGAAAAAGCAAAAAATTTCAGAATTGCACCTTGCAATGTGGAGAAATTACTGTTTGTGCATTTACAATATTCATTGATTTTTACCATTGAAAAACGTCCAGAAATGATTGAAGCTACTGACTGAATGAAAGTAGCTGGCATCTCACTCTCTTTGAATCTTCTTTATCATGCTAAGAGGAGCAGGAAAAAGCAAAAAATTTCAGACTTGCACCTTGCAATGCGGAGAAATTACTGTTTGTGCATTTACAATATTCATTGATTTTTGCCATTGAAAAACATCATGTTATTCATATACCAGAAATGTTTGAAGCTACTGACTGAATGAAAGGAGCTGGCATCTCACTCTTTTTGAATCTTCTTTATCATGCTAAGAGGAGCAGGAAAAAGCAAAAAATTTCAGAATTGCACCTTGCAATGCGGAGAAATTACTGTTTGTGCATTTACAATATTCATTGATTTTTGCCATTGAAAAACGTCCAGAAATGATTGAAGCTACTGACTGAATGAAAGGAGCTGGCATCTCACTCTCTTTGAATCTTGTTTATCATGCTAAGAGGAGCAGAAAAAAGCAAAAAATTTCAGAATTGCACCTTGCAATGCGGAGAAATTACTGTTTGTGCATTTACAATATTCATTGATTTTTGCCATTGAAAAACGTCCAGAAATGATTGAAGCTACTGACTGAATGAAAGGAGCTGGCATCTCACTCTCTTTGAATCTTCTTTATCATGCTAAGAGGAGCAGGAAAAAGCAAAAAAATTCAGAATTGCACCTTGCAATGCGGAGAAATTACTGTTTGTGCATTTACAATATTCATTGATTTTTGCCATTGAAAAACATCATGTTATTCATATACCAGAAATGATTGAAGCTACTGACTGAATGAAAGGAGCTGGCATCTCACTCTCTTTGAATCTTCTTTATCATGCTAAGAGGAGCAGGAAAAAGCAAAAAATTTCAGAATTGCACCTTGCAATGCGGAGAAATTACTGTTTGTGCATTTACAATATTCATTGATTTTTGCCATTGAAAAACGTCCAGAAATGATTGAAGCTACTGACTGAATGAAAGGAACTGGCATCTCACTCTCTTTGAATCTTCTTTATCATGCTAAGAGGAGCAGGAAAAAGCAAAAAATTTCAGAATTGCACCTTGCAATGCGGAGAAATTACTGTTTGTGCATTTACAAAATTCATTGATTTTTGCAATTGAAAAACATCATGTTATTCATATACCAGAAATGTTTGAAGCTACTGACTGAATGAAAGGAGCTGACATCTCACTCTCTTTGAGTCTTCTTTATCATGCTAAGAGGAGCAGGAAAAAGCAAAAAATTTCAGAATTGCACCTTGCAATGCGGAGAAATTACTGTTTGTGCATTTACAATATTCATTGATTTTTGCCATTGAAAAACGTCCAGAAATGATTGAAGCTACTGACTGAATGAAAGGAGCTGGCATCTCACTCTCTTTGAATCTTCTTTATCATGCTAAGAGGAGCAGGAAAAAGCAAAAAATTTCAGAATTGCACCTTGCAATGCGGAGAAATTACTGTTTGTGCATTTACAATATTCATTGATTTTTGCCATTGAAAAACATCATGTTATTCATATACCAGAAATGTTTGAAGCTACTGACTGAATGAAAGGAGCTGGCATCTCACTCTCTTTGAATCTTCTTTATCATGCTAAGAGGAGCAGGAAAAAGCAAAACATTTCAGAATTGCAACTTGCAATGCGGAGAAATTACTGTTTGTGCATTTAGAATATTCATTGATTTTTGCCATTGAAAAACATCATGTTATTCATATACCAGAAATGATTGAAGCTACTGACTGAATGAAAGGAGCTGGCATCTCACTCTCTTTGAATCTTCTTTATCATGCTAAGAGGAGCAGGAAAAAGCAAAAAATTTCAGAATTGCACCTTGCAATGCGGAGAAATTACTGTTTGTGCTTTTACAATATTCATTGATTTTTGCCATTGAAAAACATCATGTTATTCATATACAAGAAATGTTTGAAGCTACTGACTGAATGAAAGGAGCTGGCATCTCACTCTCTTTGAATCTTCTTTATCATGCTAAGAGGAGCAGGAAAAAGCAAAAAATTTCAGAATTGCACCTTGCAATGCGGAGAAATTACTGTTTGTGCTTTTACAATATTCATTGATTTTTGCCATTGAAAAACATCATGTTATTCATATACAAGAAATGTTTGAAGCTACTGACTGAATGAAAGGAGCTGGCATCTCACTCTCTTTGAATCTTCTTTATCATGCTAAGAGGAGCAGGAAAAAGCAAAAAATTTCAGAATTGCACCTTGCAATGCGGAGAAATTACTGTTTGTGCATTTACAATATTCATAGATTTTTGCCATTGAAAAACGTCCAGAAATGATTGAAGCTACTGACTGAATGAAAGGAGCTGGCATCTCACTCTCTTTGAATCTTCTTTATCATGCTAAGAGGAGCAGGAAAAAGCAAAAAAATTCAGAATTGCACCTTGCAATGCGGAGAAATTACTGTTTGTGCATTTACAATATTCATTGATTTTTGCCATTGAAAAACGTCCAGAAATGATTGAAGCTACTGACTGAATGAAAGGAGCTGGCATCTCACTCTCTTTGAATCTTCTTTATCATGCTAAGAGGAGCAGGAAAAAGCAAAAAATTTCAGAATTGCACCTTGCAATGCGGAGAAATTACTGTTTGTGCATTTACAATATTCATTGATTTTTGCCATTGAAAAACGTCCAGAAATGATTGAAGCTACTGACTGAATGAAAGGAACTGGCATCTCACTCTCTTTGAATCTTCTTTATCATGCTAAGAGGAGCAGGAAAAAGCAAAAAATTTCAGAATTGCACCTTGCAATGCGGAGAAATTACTGTTTGTGCATTTACAAAATTCATTGATTTTTGCCATTGAAAAACATCATGTTATTCATATACCAGAAATGTTTGAAGCTACTGACTGAATGAAAGGAGCTGACATCTCACTCTCTTTGAATCTTCTTTATCATGCTAAGAGGAGCAGGAAAAAGCAAAAAATTTCAGAATTGCACCTTGCAATGCGGAGAAATTACTGTTTGTGCATTTACAATATTCATTGATTTTTGCCATTGAAAAACGTCCAGAAATGATTGAAGCTACTGACTGAATGAAAGGAGCTGGCATCTCACTCTCTTTGAATCTTCTTTATCATGCTAAGAGGAGCAGGAAAAAGCAAAAAATTTCAGAATTGCACCTTGCAATGCGGAGAAATTACTGTTTGTGCATTTACAATATTCATTGATTTTTGCCATTGAAAAACATCATGTTATTCATATACCAGAAATGATTGAAGCTACTGACTGAATGAAAGGAGCTGGCATCTCACTCTCTTTGAATCTTCTTTATCATGCTAAGAGGAGCAGGAAAAAGCAAAAAATTTCAGAATTGCACCTTGCAATGTGGAGAAATTACTGTTTGTGCATTTACAATATTCATTGATTTTTACCATTGAAAAACGTCCAGAAATGATTGAAGCTACTGACTGAATGAAAGTAGCTGGCATCTCACTCTCTTTGAATCTTCTTTATCATGCTAAGAGGAGCAGGAAAAAGCAAAAAATTACAGACTTGCACCTTGCAATGCGGAGAAATTACTGTTTGTGCATTTACAATATTCATTGATTTTTGCCATTGAAAAACATCATGTTATTCATATACCAGAAATGTTTGAAGCTACTGACTGAATGAAAGGAGCTGGCATCTCACTCTCTTTGAATCTTCTTTATCATGCTAAGAGGAGCAGGAAAAAGCAAAAAATTTCAGAATTGCACCTTGCAATGCGGAGAAATTACTGTTTGTGCATTTACAATATTCATTGATTTTTGCCATTGAAAAACGTCCAGAAATGATTGAAGCTACTGACTGAATGAAAGGAGCTGGCATCTCACTCTCTTTGAATCTTGTTTATCATGCTAAGAGGAGCAGAAAAAAGCAAAAAATTTCAGAATTGCACCTTGCAATGCGGAGAAATTACTGTTTGTGCATTTACAATATTCATTGATTTTTGCCATTGAAAAACGTCCAGAAATGATTGAAGCTACTGACTGAATGAAAGGAGCTGGCATCTCACTCTCTTTGAATCTTCTTTATCATGCTAAGAGGAGCAGGAAAAAGCAAAAAAATTCAGAATTGCACCTTGCAATGCGGAGAAATTACTGTTTGTGCATTTACAATATTCATTGATTTTTGCCATTGAAAAACATCATGTTATTCATATACCAGAAATGATTGAAGCTACTGACTGAATGAAAGGAGCTGGCATCTCACTCTCTTTGAATCTTCTTTATCATGCTAAGAGGAGCAGGAAAAAGCAAAAAATTTCAGAATTGCACCTTGCAATGCGGAGAAATTACTGTTTGTGCATTTACAATATTCATTGATTTTTGCCATTGAAAAACGTCCAGAAATGATTGAAGCTACTGACTGAATGAAAGGAACTGGCATCTCACTCTCTTTGAATCTTCTTTATCATGCTAAGAGGAGCAGGAAAAAGCAAAAAATTTCAGAATTGCACCTTGCAATGCGGAGAAATTACTGTTTGTGCATTTACAAAATTCATTGATTTTTGCCATTGAAAAACATCATGTTATTCATATACCAGAAATGTTTGAAGCTACTGACTGAATGAAAGGAGCTGACATCTCACTCTCTTTGAGTCTTCTTTATCATGCTAAGAGGAGCAGGAAAAAGCAAAAAATTTCAGAATTGCACCTTGCAATGCGGAGAAATTACTGTTTGTGCATTTACAATATTCATTGATTTTTGCCATTGAAAAACGTCCAGAAATGATTGAAGCTACTGACTGAATGAAAGGAGCTGGCATCTCACTCTCTTTGAATCTTCTTTATCATGCTAAGAGGAGCAGGAAAAAGCAAAAAATTTCAGAATTGCACCTTGCAATGCGGAGAAATTACTGTTTGTGCATTTACAATATTCATTGATTTTTGCCATTGAAAAACGTCCAGAAATGATTGAAGCTACTGACTGAATGAAAGGAGCTGGCATCTCACTCTCTTTGAATCTTCTTTATCATGCTAAGAGGAGCAGGAAAAAGCAAAAAATTTCAGAATTGCACCTTGCAATGCGGAGAAATTACTGTTTGTGCATTTACAATATTCATTGATTTTTGCCATTGAAAAACGTCCAGAAATGATTGAAGCTACTGACTGAATGAAAGGAGCTGGCATCTCACTCTCTTTGAATCTTCTTTATCATGCTAGGATTAGCAGGAAAAAGCAAAAAATTTCAGAATTGCACCTGGCAATGTGGAGATATTACTGTTTGTGCATTTACAATATTCATTGAATTTTGCCATTGAAAAACGTCCAGAAATGTTTGAAGCTACTGACTGAATGAAAGGAGCTGGCATCTCACTCTATTTGAATCTTCTTTATCATGCTAGGATTAGCAGGAAAAAGCAAAAAATTTCAGAATTGCACCTTGCAATGTGGAGATATTACTGTTTGTGCATTTACAATATTCATTGATTTTTGCCATTGAAAAACGTCCAGAAATGTTTATACCAGAAATGTTTGAAGCTACTGACTGAATGAAAGGAGCTGGCATCACACTCTCTTTGAATCTTCTTTATCATGCTAAGAGGAGCAGGAAAAAGCAAAAAATTTCAGAATTGCACCTTGCAATGCGGAGAAATTACTGTTTGTGCATTTACAATATTCATTGATTTTTGCCATTGAAAAACGTCCAGAAATGACTGAAGCTACTGACTGAATGAAAGGAGCTGGCATCTCACTCTCTTTGAATCTTCTTTATCATGCTAAGAGGAGCAGGAAAAAGCAAAAAATTTCAGAATTGCACCTTGCAATGCGGAGAAATTACTGTTTGTGCATTTACAATATTCATTGATTTTTGCCATTGAAAAACGTCCAGAAATTATTGAAGCTACTGACTGAATGAAAGGAGCTGGCATCTCACTCTCTTTGAATCTTCTTTATCATGCTAAGAGGAGCAGGAAAAAGCAAAAAATTTCAGAATTGCACCTTGCAATGCGGAGAAATTACTGTTTGTGCATTTACATTATTCATTGATTTTTGCCATTGAAAAACATCATGTTATTCATATACCAGAAATGATTGAAGCTACTGACTGAATGAAAGGAGCTGGCATCTCACTCTCTTTGAATCTTCTTTATCATGCTAAGAGGAGCAGGAAAAAGCAAAAAATTTCAGAATTGCACCTTGCAATGCGGAGAAATTACTGTTTGTGCATTTACAATATTCATTGATTTTTGCCATTGAAAAACGTCCAGAAATGATTGAAGCTACTGACTGAATGAAAGGAGCTGGCATCTCACTCTCTTTGAATCTTTTTTATCATGCTGAGGAGCAGGAAAAAGCAAAAAATTTCAGAATTGCATCTTGCAATGCGGAGAAATTACTGTTTGTGCATTTACAATATTCATTGATTTTTGCCATTGAAAAACGTCCAGAAATGATTGAAGCTACTGACTGAATGAAAGGAGCTGGCATCTCACTCTCTTTGAATCTTCTTTATCATGCTAAGAGGAGCAGGAAAAAGCAAAAAATGTCAGAATTGCACCTTGCAATGCGGAGAAATTACTGTTTGTGCATTTACAATATTCATTGATTTTTGCCATTGAAAAACGTCCAGAAATGATTGAAGCTACTGACTGAATGAAAGGAGCTGGAATCTCACTCTCTTTGAATCTTCTTTATCATGCTAAGAGGAGCAGGAAAAAGCAAAAAATTTCAGAATTGCAACTTGCAATGCGGAGAAATTACTGTTTGTGCATTTACAATATTCATTGATTTTTGCCATTGAAAAACATCATGTTATTCATATACCAGAAATGATTGAAGCTACTGACTGAATGAAAGGAGCTGGCATCTCACTCTCTTTGAATCTTCTTTATCATGCTAAGAGGAGCAGGAAAAAGCAAAAAATTTCAGAATTGCACCTTGCAATGCGGAGAAATTACTGTTTGTGCATTTACAATATTCATTGATTTTTGCCATTGAAAAACGTCCAGAAATGATTGAAGCTACCGACTGAATGAAAGGAGCTGGCATCTCACTCTCTTTGAATCTTCTTTATCATGCTAAGAGGAGCAGGAAAAAGCAAAAAATTTCAGAATTGCACCTTGCAATGCGGAGAAATTACTGTTTGTGCATTTACAATATTCATTAATTTTTGCCATTGAAAAACATCATGTTATTCATATCCCAGAAATGTTTGAAGCTACTGACTGAATGAAAGAAGCTGGCATCTCACTCTCTTTGAATCTTCTTTATCATGCTAAGAGGAGCAGGAAAAAGCAAAAAATTTCAGAATTGCACCTTGCAATGCGGAGAAATTACTGTTTGTGCATTTACAATATTCATTGATTTTTGCCATTGAAAAACGTTCAGAAATGATTGAAGCTACTGACTGAATGAAAGGAGCTGGCATCTCACTCTCTTTGAATCTTCTTTATCATGCTAAGAGGAGCAGGAAAAAGCAAAAAATTTCAGAATTGCACCTTGCAATGCGGAGAAATTACTGTTTGTGCATTTACAATATTCATTGATTTTTGCCATTGAAAAACATCATGTTATTCATATACCAGAAATGTTTGATGCTACTGACTGAATGAAAGGAGCAGGCATCTCACTCTCTTTGAATCTTCTTTATCATGCTAAGAGGAGCAGGAAAAAGCAAAAAATTTCAGAATTGCACCTTGCAATGCGGAGAAATTACTGTTTGTGCATTTACAATATTCATTGATTTTTGCCATTGAAAAACGTCCAGAAATGATTGAAGCTACTGACTGAATGAAAGGAGCTGGCATCTCACTCTCTTTGAATCTTCTTTATCATGCTAAGAGGAGCAGGAAAATGCAAGAAATTTCAGAATTGCACCTTGCAATGCGGAGAAATTACTGTTTGTGCATTTACAATATTCATTGATTTTTGCCATTGAAAAACATCCAGAAATGATTGAAGCTACTGACTGAATGAAAGGAGCTGGCATCTCACTCTCTTTGAATCTTCTTTATCATGCTAAGAGGAGCAGGAAAAAGCCAAAAATTTCAGAATTGCACCTTGCAATGCGGAGAAATTACTGTTTGTGCATTTACAATATTCATTGATTTTTGCCATTGAAAAACATCATGTTATTCATATACCAGAAATGATTGAAGCTACTGACTGAATGAAAGGAGCTGGCATCTCACTCTCTTTGAATCTTCTTTATCATGCAAAGAGGAGCAGGAAAAAGCAAAAAATTTCAGAATTGCACCTTGCAATGCGGAGAAATTACTGTTTGTGCATTTACAATATTCATTGATTTTTGCCATTGAAAAACGTCCAGAAATGATTGAAGCTACTGACTGAATGAAAGGAGCTGGCATCTCACTCTCTTTGAATCTTCTTTATCATGCTAAGAGGAGCAGGAAAAAGCAAAAAATTTCAGAATTGCACCTTGCAATGCGGAGAAATTACTGTTTGTGCATTTACAATATTCACTGATTTTTGCCATTGAAAAACGTCCAGAAATGATTGAAGCAACTGACTGAATGAAAGGAGCTGGCATCTCACTCTCTTTGAATCTTCTTTATCATGCTAAGAGGAGCAGGAAAAAGCAAAAAATTTCAGAATTGCACCTTGCAATGCGGAGAAATTACTGTTTGTGCATTTACAATATTCATTGATTTTTGCCATTGAAAAACGTCCAGAAATAATTGAAGCTACTGACTGAATGAAAGGAGCTGGCATCTCACTCTCTTTGAATCTTCTTTATCATGCTAAGAGGAGCAGGAAAAAGCAAAAAATTTCAGAATTGCAACTTGCAATGCGGAGAAATTACTGTTTGTGCATTTACAATATTCATTGATTTTTGCCATTGAAAAACATCATGTTATTCATATACCAGAAATGATTGAAGCTACTGACTGAATGAAAGGAGCTGGCATCTCACTCTCTTTGAATCTTCTTTATCATGCTAAGAGGAGCAGGAAAAAGCAAAAAATTTCAGAATTGCACCTTGCAATGCGGAGAAATTACTGTTTGTGCATTTACAATATTCATTGATTTTTGCCATTGAAAAACGTCCAGAAATGATTGAAGCTACTGACTGAATGAAAGGAGCTGGCATCTCACTCTCTTTGAATCTTCTTTATCATGCTAAGAGGAGCAGGAAAAAGCAAAAAATTTCAGAATTGCACCTTGCAATGCGGAGAAATTACTGTTTGTGCTTTTACAATATTCATTGATTTTTGCCATTGAAAAACATCATGTTATTCATATACCAGAAATGTTTGAAGCTACTGACTGAATGAAAGGAGCTGGCATCTCACTCTCTTTGAATCTTCTTTATCATGCTAAGAGGAGCAGGAAAAAGCAAAAAATTTCAGAATTGCACCTTGCAATGCGGAGAAATTACTGTTTGTGCATTTACAATATTCATTGATTTTTGCCATTGAAAAATGTCCAGAAATGATTGAAGCTGCTGACTGAATGAAAGGAGCTGGCATCTCACTCTCTTTGAATCTTCTTTATCATGCTAAGAGGAGCAGGAAAAAGCAAAAAATTTCAGAATTGCACCTTGCAATGCGGAGAAATTACTGTTTGTGCATTTACAATATTCATTGATTTTTGCCATTGAAAAACATCATGTTATTCATATACCAGAAATGATTGAAGCTACTGACTGAATGAAAGGAGCTGGCATCTCACTCTCTTTGAATCTTCTTTATCATGCTAAGAGGAGCAGGAAAAAGCAAAAAATTTCAGAATTGCACCTTGCAATGCGGAGAAATTACTGTTTGTGCATTTACAATATTCATTGATTTTTGCCATTGAAAAACGTCCAGAAATGATTGAAGCTACTGACTGAATGAAAGGAGCTGGCATCTCACTCTCTTTGAATCTTCTTTATCATGCTAAGAGGAGCACGAAAAAGCAAAAAATTTCAGAATTGCACCTTGCAATGCGGAGAAATTACTGTTTGTGCATTTACAATATTCATTGATTTTTGCCATTGAAAAACGTCCAGAAATGATTGAAGCTACTGACTGAATGAAAGGAGCTGGCATCTCACTCTCTTTGAATCTTCTTTATCATGCTAAGAGGAGCAGGAAAAAGCAAAAAATTTCAGAATTGCACCTTGCAATGCGGAGAAATTACTGTTTGTGCATTTACAATATTCATTGATTTTTGCCATTGAAAAACATCATGTTATTCATATACCAGAAATGTTTGAAGCTACTGACTGAATGAAAGGAGCTGGCATCTCACTCTCTTTGAATCTTCTTTATCATGCTAAGAGGAGCAGGAAAAAGCAAAAAATTTCAGAATTGCACCTTGCAATGCGGAGAAATTACTGTTTGTGCATTTACAATATTCATTGATTTTTGCCATTGAAAAACGTCCAGAAATGATTGAAGCTACTGACTGAATGAAAGGAGCTGGCATCTCACTCTCTTTGAATCTTCTTTATCATGCTAAGAGGAGCAGGAAAAAGCAAAAAATTTCAGAATTGCACCTTGCAATGCGGAGAAATTACTGTTTGTGCATTTACAATATTCATTGATTTTTGCCATTGAAAAACATCATGTTATTCATATACCAGAAATGATTGAAGCTACTGACTGAATGAAAGGAGCTGGCATCTCGCTCTCTTTGAATCTTCTTTATCATGCTAAGAGGAGCAGGAAAAAGCAAAAAATTTCAGAATTGCACCTTGCAATGCGGAGAAATTACTGTTTGTGCATTTACAATATTCATTGATTTTTGCCATTGAAAAACGTCCAGAAATGATTGAAGCTACTGACTGAATGAAAGGAGCTGGCATCTCACTCTCTTTGAATCTTCTTTATCATGCTAAGAGGAGCAGGAAAAAGCAAAAAATTTCAGAATTGCACCTTGCAATGTGGAGAAATTACTGTTTGTGCATTTACAATATTCATTGATTTTTGCCATTGAAAAACATCATGTTATTCATATACCAGAAATGATTGAAGCTACTGACTGAATGAAAGGAGCTGGCATCTCACTCTCTTTGAATCTTCTTTATCATGCTAAGAGGAGCAGGAAAAAGCAAAAAATTTCAGAATTGCACCTTGCAATGCGGAGAAATTACTGTTTGTGCATTTACAATATTCATTGATTTTTGCCATTGAAAAACGTCCAGAAATGATTGAAGCTACTGACTGAATGAAAGGAGCTGGCATCTCACTCTCTTTGAATCTTCTTTATCATGCTAAGAGGAGCAGGAAAAAGCAAAAAATTTCAGAATTGCACCTTGCAATGCGGAGAAATTACTGTTTGTGCTTTTACAATATTCATTGATTTTTGCCATTGAAAAACATCATGTTATTCATATACCAGAAATGTTTGAAGCTACTGACTGAATGAAAGGAGCTGGCATCTCACTCTCTTTGAATCTTCTTTATCATGCTAAGAGGAGCAGGAAAAAGCAAAAAATTTCAGAATTGCACCTTGCAATGCGGAGAAATTACTGTTTGTGCATTTACAATATTCATTGATTTTTGCCATTGAAAAACGTCCAGAAATGATTGAAGTTACTGACTGAATGAAAGGAGCTGGCATCTCACTCTCTTTGAATCTTCTTTATCATGCTAAGAGGAGCAGGAAAAAGCAAAAAATTTCAGAATTGCACCTTGCAATGCGGAGAAATTACTGTTTGTGCATTTACAATATTCATTGATTTTTGCCATTGAAAAACGTCCAGAAATGATTGAAGCTACTGACTGAATGAAAGGAGCTGGCATCTCACTCTCTTTGAATCTTCTTTATCATGCTAAGAGGAGCAGGAAAAAGCAAAAAATTTCAGAATTGCAACTTGCAATGCGGAGAAATTACTGTTTGTGCATTTACAATATTCATTGATTTTTGCCATTGAAAAACATCATGTTATTCATATACCAGAAATGATTGAAGCTACTGACTGAATGAAAGGAGCTGGCATCTCACTCTCTTTGAATCTTCTTTATCATGCTAAGAGGAGCAGGAAAAAGCAAAAAATTTCAGAATTGCACCTTGCAATGCGGAGAAATTACTGTTTGTGCATTTACAATATTCATTGATTTTTGCCATTGAAAAACATCATGTTATTCATATACCAGAAATGTTTGAAGCTACTGACTGAATGAAAGGAGCTGGCATCGCACTCTCTTTGAATCTTCTTTATCATGCTAAGAGGAGCAGGAAAAAGCAAAAAATTTCAGAATTGCACCTTGCAATGCGGAGAAATTACTGTTTGTGCTTTTACAATATTCATTGATTTTTGCCATTGAAAAACGTCCAGAAATGATTGAAGCTACTGACTGAATGAAAGGAGCTGGCATCTCACTCTCTTTGAATCTTCTTTATCATGCTAAGAGGAGCAGGAAAATGCAAGAAATTTCAGAATTGCACCTTGCAATGCGGAGAAATTACTGTTTGTGCATTTACAATATTCATTGATTTTTGCCATTGAAAAACATCCAGAAATGATTGAAGCTACTGACTGAATGAAAGGAGCTGGCATCTCACTCTCTTTGAATCTTCTTTATCATGCTAAGAGGAGCAGGAAAAAGCCAAAAATTTCAGAATTGCAACTTGCAATGCGGAGAAATTACTGTTTGTGCATTTACAATATTCATTGATTTTTGCCATTGAAAAACATCATGTTATTCATATACCAGAAATGATTGAAGCTACTGACTGAATGAAAGGAGCTGGCATCTCACTCTCCTTGAATCTTCTTTATCATGCAAAGAGGAGCAGGAAAAAGCAAAAAATTTCAGAATTGCACCTTGCAATGCGGAGAAATTACTGTTTGTGCATTTACAATATTCATTGATTTTTGCCATTGAAAAACGTCCAGAAATGATTGAAGCTACTGACTGAATGAAAGGAGCTGGCATCTCACTCTCTTTGAATCTTCTTTATCATGCTAAGTGGAGCAGGAAAAAGCAAAAAAATTCAGAATTGCACCTTGCAATGCGGAGAAATTACTGTTTGTGCATTTACAATATTCACTGATTTTTGCCATTGAAAAACGTCCAGAAATGATTGAAGCAACTGACTGAATGAAAGGAGCTGGCATCTCACTCTCTTTGAATCTTCTTTATCATGCTAAGAGGAGCAGGAAAAAGCAAAAAATTTCAGAATTGCACCTTAGAATGCGGAGAAATTACTGTTTGTGCATTTACAATATTCATTGATTTTTGCCATTGAAAAACGTCCAGAAATAATTGAAGCTACTGACTGAATGAAAGGAGCTGGCATCTCACTCTCTTTGAATCTTCTTTATCATGCTAAGAGGAGCAGGAAAAAGCAAAAAATTTCAGAATTGCAACTTGCAATGCGGAGAAATTACTGTTTGTGCATTTACAATATTCATTGATTTTTGCCATTGAAAAACATCATGTTATTCATATACCAGTAATGATTGAAGCTACTGACTGAATGAAAGGAGCTGGAATCTCACTCTCTTTGAATCTTCTTTATCATGCTAAGAGGAGCAGGAAAAAGCAAAAAATTTCAGAATGGCACCTTGCAATGCGGAGAAATTACTGTTTGTGCATTTACAATATTCATTGATTTTTGCCATTGAAAAACGTCCAGAAATGATTGAAGCTACTGACTGAATGAAAGGAGCTGGCATCTCACTCTCTTTGAATCTTCTTTATCATGCTAAGAGGAGCAGGAAAAAGCAAAAAATTTCAGAATTGCACCTTGCAATGCGGAGAAATTACTGTTTGTGCTTTTACAATATTCATTGATTTTTGCCATTGAAACACATCATGTTATTCATATACCAGAAATGTTTGAAGCTACTGACTGAATGAAAGGAGCTGGCATCTCACTCTCTTTGAATCTTCTTTATCATGCTAAGAGGAGCAGGAAAAAGCAAAACATTTCAGAATTGCACCTTGCAATGCGGAGAAATTACTGTTTGTGCATTTACAATATTCATTGATTTTTGCCATTGAAAAATGTCCAGAAATGATTGAAGCTGCTGACTGAATGAAAGGAGCTGGCATCTCACTCTCTTTGAATCTTCTTTATCATGCTAAGAGGAGCAGGAAAAAGCAAAAAATTTCAGAATTGCACCTTGCAATGCGGAGAAATTACTGTTTGTGCATTTACAATATTCATTGATTTTTGCCATTGAAAAACATCATGTTATTCATATACCAGAAATGATTGAAGCTACTGACTGAATGAAAGGAGCTGGCATCTCACTCTCTTTGAATCTTCTTTATCATGCTAAGAGGAGCAGGAAAAAGCAAAAAATTTCAGAATTGCACCTTGCAATGCGGAGAAATTACTGTTTGTGCATTTACAATATTCATTGATTTTTGCCATTGAAAAACGTCCAGAAATGATTGAAGCTACTGACTGAATGAAAGGAGCTGGCATCTCACTCTCTTTGAATCTTCTTTATCATGCTAAGAGGAGCAGGAAAAAGCAAAAAATTTCAGAATTGCACCTTGCAATGCGGAGAAATTACTGTTTGTGCATTTACAATATTCATTGATTTTTGCCATTGAAAAACGTCCAGAAATGATTGAAGCTACTGACTGAATGAAAGGAGCTGGCATCTCACTCTCTTTGAATCTTCTTTATCATGCTAAGAGGAGCAGGAAAAAGCAAAAAATTTCAGAATTGCACCTTGCAATGCGGAGAAATTACTGTTTGTGCATTTACAATATTCATTGATTTTTGCCATTGAAAAACATCATGTTATTCATATACCAGAAATGTTTGAAGCTACTGACTGAATGAAAGGAGCTGGCATCTCACTCTCTTTGAATCTTCTTTATCATGCTAAGAGGAGCAGGAAAAAGCAAAAAATTTCAGAATTGCACCTTGCAATGCGGAGAAATTACTGTTTGTGCATTTACAATATTCATTGATTTTTGCCATTGAAAAACGTCCAGAAATGATTGAAGCTACTGACTGAATGAAAGGAGCTGGCATCTCACTCTCTTTGAATCTTCTTTATCATGCTAAGAGGAGCAGGAAAAAGCAAAAAATTTCAGAATTGCACCTTGCAATGCGGAGAAATTACTGTTTGTGCATTTACAATATTCATTGATTTTTGCCATTGAAAAACATCATGTTATTCATATACCAGAAATGATTGAAGCTACTGACTGAATGAAAGGAGCTGGCATCTCGCTCTCTTTGAATCTTCTTTATCATGCTAAGAGGAGCAGGAAAAAGCAAAAAATTTCAGAATTGCACCTTGCAATGCGGAGAAATTACTGTTTGTGCATTTACAATATTCATTGATTTTTGCCATTGAAAAACGTCCAGAAGAGATTGAAGCTACTGACTGAATGAAAGGAGCTGGCATCTCACTCTCTTTGAATCTTCTTTATCATGCTAAGAGGAGCAGGAAAAAGCAAAAAATTTCAGAATTGCACCTTGCAATGTGGAGAAATTACTGTTTGTGCATTTACAATATTCATTGATTTTTGCCATTGAAAAACATCATGTTATTCATATACCAGAAATGATTGACGCTACTGACTGAATGAAAGGAGCTGGCATCTCACTCTCTTTGAATCTTCTTTATCATGCTAAGAGGAGCAGGAAAAAGCAAAAAATTTCAGAATTGCACCTTGCAATGCGGAGAAATTACTGTTTGTGCATTTACAATATTCATTGATTTTTGCCATTGAAAAACGTCCAGAAATGATTGAAGCTACTGACTGAATGAAAGGAGCTGGCATCTCACTCTCTTTGAATCTTCTTTATCATGCTAAGAGGAGCAGGAAAAAGCAAAAAATTTCAGAATTGCACCTTGCAATGCGGAGAAATTACTGTTTGTGCTTTTACAATATTCATTGATTTTTGCCATTGAAAAACATCATGTTATTCATATACCAGAAATGTTTGAAGCTACTGACTGAATGAAAGGAGCTGGCATCTCACTCTCTTTGAATCTTCTTTATCATGCTAAGAGGAGCAGGAAAAAGCAAAAAATTTCAGAATTGCACCTTGCAATGCGGAGAAATTACTGTTTGTGCATTTACAATATTCATTGATTTTTGCCATTGAAAAACGTCCAGAAATGATTGAAGCTACTGACTGAATGAAAGGAGCTGGCATCTCACTCTCTTTGAATCTTCTTTATCATGCTAAGAGGAGCAGGAAAAAGCAAAAAATTTCAGAATTGCACCTTGCAATGCGGAGAAATTACTGTTTGTGCATTTACAATATTCATTGATTTTTGCCATTGAAAAACGTCCAGAAATGATTGAAGCTACTGACTGAATGAAAGGAGCTGGCATCTCACTCTCTTTGAATCTTCTTTATCATGCTAAGAGGAGCAGGAAAAAGCAAAAAATTTCAGAATTGCAACTTGCAATGCGGAGAAATTACTGTTTGTGCATTTACAATATTCATTGATTTTTGCCATTGAAAAACATCATGTTATTCATATACCAGAAATGATTGAAGCTACTGACTGAATGAAAGGAGCTGGCATCTCACTCTCTTTGAATCTTCTTTATCATGCTAAGAGGAGCAGGAAAAAGCAAAAAATTTCAGAATTGCACCTTGCAATGCGGAGAAATTACTGTTTGTGCATTTACAATATTCATTGATTTTTGCCATTGAAAAACGTCCAGAAATGATTGAAGCTACTGACTGAATGAAAGGAGCTGGCATCTCACTCTCTTTGAATCTTCTTTATCATGCTAAGAGGAGCAGGAAAAAGCAAAAAATTTCAGAATTGCACCTTGCAATGCGGAGAAATTACTGTTTGTGCATTTACAATATTCATTGATTTTTGCCATTGAAAAACGTCCAGAAATGATTGAAGCTACTGACTGAATGAAAGGAGCTGGCATCTCACTCTCTTTGAATCTTCTTTATCATGCTAAGAGGAGCAGGAAAAAGCAAAAAATTTCAGAATTGCACCTTGCAATGCGGAGAAATTACTGTTTGTGCATTTACAATATTCATTAATTTTTGCCATTGAAAAACATCATGTTATTCATATCCCAGAAATGTTTGAAGCTACTGACTGAATGAAAGAAGCTGGCATCTCACTCTCTTTGAATCTTCTTTATCATGCTAAGAGGAGCAGGAAAAAGCAAAAAATTTCAGAATTGCACCTTGCAATGCGGAGAAATTACTGTTTGTGCATTTACAATATTCATTGATTTTTGCCATTGAAAAACGTCCAGAAATGATTGAAGCTACTGACTGAATGAAAGGAGCTGGCATCTCACTCTCTTTGAATCTTCTTTATCATGCTAAGAGGAGCAGGAAAAAGCAAAAAATTTCAGAATTGCACCTTGCAATGCGGAGAAATTACTGTTTGTGCATTTACAATATTCATTGATTTTTGCCATTGAAAAACATCATGTTATTCATATACCAGAAATGTTTGAAGCTACTGACTGAATGAAAGGAGCTGGCATCTCACTCTCTTTGAATCTTCTTTATCATGCTAAGAGGAGCAGGAAAAAGCAAAAAATTTCAGAATTGCACCTTGCAATGCGGAGAAATTACTGTTTGTGCATTTACAATATTCATTGATTTTTGCCATTGAAAAACGTCCAGAAATGATTGAAGCTACTGACTGAATGAAAGGAGCTGGCATCTCACTCTCTTTGAATCTTCTTTATCATGCTAAGAGGAGCAGGAAAATGCAAGAAATTTCAGAATTGCACCTTGCAATGCGGAGAAATTACTGTTTGTGCATTTACAATATTCATTGATTTTTGCCATTGAAAAACATCCAGAAATGATTGAAGCTACTGACTGAATGAAAGGAGCTGGCATCTCATTCTCTTTGAATCTTCTTTATCATGCTAAGAGGAGCAGGAAAAAGCCAAAAATTTCAGAATTGCACCTTGCAATGCGGAGAAATTACTGTTTGTGCATTTACAATATTCATTGATTTTTGCCATTGAAAAACATCATGTTATTCATATACCAGAAATGATTGAAGCTACTGACTGAATGAAAGGAGCTGGCATCTCACTCTCTTTGAATCTTCTTTATCATGCAAAGAGGAGCAGGAAAAAGCAAAAAATTTCAGAATTGCACCTTGCAATGCGGAGAAATTACTGTTTGTGCATTTACAATATTCATTGATTTTTGCCATTGAAAAACGTCCAGAAATGATTGAAGCTACTGACTGAATGAAAGGAGCTGGCATCTCACTCTCTTTGAATCTTCTTTATCATGCTAAGAGGAGCAGGAAAAAGCAAAAAATTTCAGAATTGCACCTTGCAATGCGGAGAAATTACTGTTTGTGCATTTACAATATTCATTGATTTTTGCCATTGAAAAACGTCCAGAAATGATTGAAGCAACTGACTGAATGAAAGGAGCTGGCATCTCACTCTCTTTGAATCTTCTTTATCATGCTAAGAGGAGCAGGAAAAAGCAAAAAATTTCAGAATTGCACCTTGCAATGCGGAGAAATTACTGTTTGTGCATTTACAATATTCATTGATTTTTGCCATTGAAAAACGTCCAGAAATAATTGAAGCTACTGACTGAATGAAAGGAGCTGGCATCTCACTCTCTTTGAATCTTCTTTATCATGCTAAGAGGAGCAGGAAAAAGCAAAAAATTTCAGAATTGCAACTTGCAATGCGGAGAAATTACTGTTTGTGCATTTACAATATTCATTGATTTTTGCCATTGAAAAACATCATGTTATTCATATACCAGAAATGATTGAAGCTACTGACTGAATGAAAGGAGCTGGCATCTCACTCTCTTTGAATCTTCTTTATCATGCTAAGAGGAGCAGGAAAAAGCAAAAAATTTCAGAATTGCACCTTGCAATGCGGAGAAATTACTGTTTGTGCATTTACAATATTCATTGATTTTTGCCATTGAAAAACGTCCAGAAATGATTGAAGCTACTGACTGAATGAAAGGAGCTGGCATCTCACTCTCTTTGAATCTTCTTTATCATGCTAAGAGGAGCAGGAAAAAGCAAAAAATTTCAGAATTGCACCTTGCAATGCGGAGAAATTACTGTTTGTGCTTTTACAATATTCATTGATTTTTGCCATTGAAAAACATCATGTTATTCATATCCCAGAAATGTTTGAAGCTACTGACTGAATGAAAGAAGCTGGCATCTCACTCTCTTTGAATCTTCTTTATCATGCTAAGAGGAGCAGGAAAAAGCAAAAAATTTCAGAATTGCACCTTGCAATGCGGAGAAATTACTGTTTGTGCATTTACAATATTCATTGATTTTTGCCATTGAAAAACGTCCAGAAATGATTGAAGCTACTGACTGAATGAAAGGAGCTGGCATCTCACTCTCTTTGAATCTTCTTTATCATGCTAAGAGGAGCAGGAAAAAGCAAAAAATTTCAGAATTGCACCTTGCAATGCGGAGAAATTACTGTTTGTGCATTTACAATATTCATTGATTTTTGCCATTGAAAAACATCATGTTATTCATATACCAGAAATGTTTGAAGCTACTGACTGAATGAAAGGAGCTGGCATCTCACTCTCTTTGAATCTTCTTTATCATGCTAAGAGGAGCAGGAAAAAGCAAAAAATTTCAGAATTGCACCTTGCAATGCGGAGAAATTACTGTTTGTGCATTTACAATATTCATTGATTTTTGCCATTGAAAAACGTCCAGAAATGATTGAAGCTACTGACTGAATGAAAGGAGCTGGCATCTCACTCTCTTTGAATCTTCTTTATCATGCTAAGAGGAGCAGGAAAATGCAAGAAATTTCAGAATTGCACCTTGCAATGCGGAGAAATTACTGTTTGTGCATTTACAATATTCATTGATTTTTGCCATTGAAAAACATCCAGAAATGATTGAAGCTACTGACTGAATGAAAGGAGCTGGCATCTCATTCTCTTTGAATCTTCTTTATCATGCTAAGAGGAGCAGGAAAAAGCCAAAAATTTCAGAATTGCACCTTGCAATGCGGAGAAATTACTGTTTGTGCATTTACAATATTCATTGATTTTTGCCATTGAAAAACATCATGTTATTCATATACCAGAAATGATTGAAGCTACTGACTGAATGAAAGGAGCTGGCATCTCACTCTCTTTGAATCTTCTTTATCATGCAAAGAGGAGCAGGAAAAAGCAAAAAATTTCAGAATTGCACCTTGCAATGCGGAGAAATTACTGTTTGTGCATTTACAATATTCATTGATTTTTGCCATTGAAAAACGTCCAGAAATGATTGAAGCTACTGACTGAATGAAAGGAGCTGGCATCTCACTCTCTTTGAATCTTCTTTATCATGCTAAGAGGAGCAGGAAAAAGCAAAAAATTTCAGAATTGCACCTTGCAATGCGGAGAAATTACTGTTTGTGCATTTACAATATTCATTGATTTTTGCCATTGAAAAACGTCCAGAAATGATTGAAGCAACTGACTGAATGAAAGGAGCTGGCATCTCACTCTCTTTGAATCTTCTTTATCATGCTAAGAGGAGCAGGAAAAAGCAAAAAATTTCAGAATTGCACCTTGCAATGCGGAGAAATTACTGTTTGTGCATTTACAATATTCATTGATTTTTGCCATTGAAAAACGTCCAGAAATAATTGAAGCTACTGACTGAATGAAAGGAGCTGGCATCTCACTCTCTTTGAATCTTCTTTATCATGCTAAGAGGAGCAGGAAAAAGCAAAAAATTTCAGAATTGCAACTTGCAATGCGGAGAAATTACTGTTTGTGCATTTACAATATTCATTGATTTTTGCCATTGAAAAACATCATGTTATTCATATACCAGAAATGATTGAAGCTACTGACTGAATGAAAGGAGCTGGCATCTCACTCTCTTTGAATCTTCTTTATCATGCTAAGAGGAGCAGGAAAAAGCAAAAAATTTCAGAATTGCACCTTGCAATGCGGAGAAATTACTGTTTGTGCATTTACAATATTCATTGATTTTTGCCATTGAAAAACGTCCAGAAATGATTGAAGCTACTGACTGAATGAAAGGAGCTGGCATCTCACTCTCTTTGAATCTTCTTTATCATGCTAAGAGGAGCAGGAAAAAGCAAAAAATTTCAGAATTGCACCTTGCAATGCGGAGAAATTACTGTTTGTGCTTTTACAATATTCATTGATTTTTGCCATTGAAAAACATCATGTTATTCATATACCAGAAATGTTTGAAGCTACTGACTGAATGAAAGGAGCTGGCATCTCACTCTCTTTGAATCTTCTTTATCATGCTAAGAGGAGCAGGAAAAAGCAAAAAATTTCAGAATTGCACCTTGCAATGCGGAGAAATTACTGTTTGTGCATTTACAATATTCATTGATTTTTGCCATTGAAAAATGTCCAGAAATGATTGAAGCTGCTGACTGAATGAAAGGAGCTGGCATCTCACTCTCTTTGAATCTTCTTTATCATGCTAAGAGGAGCAGGAAAAAGCAAAAAATTTCAGAATTGCACCTTGCAATGCGGAGAAATTACTGTTTGTGCATTTACAATATTCATTGATTTTTGCTATTGAAAAACATCATGTTATTCATATACCAGAAATGATTGAAGCTACTGACTGAATGAAACGAGCTGGCATCTCACTCTCTTTGAATCTTCTTTATCATGCTAAGAGGAGCAGGAAAAAGCAAAAAATTTCAGAATTGCACCTTGCAATGCGGAGAAATTACTGTTTGTGCATTTACAATATTCATTGATTTTTGCCATTGAAAAACGTCCAGAAATGATTGAAGCTACTGACTGAATGAAAGGAGCTGGCATCTCACTCTCTTTGAATCTTCTTTATCATGCTAAGAGGAGCAGGAAAAAGCAAAAAATTTCAGAATTGCACCTTGCAATGCGGAGAAATTACTGTTTGTGCATTTACAATATTCATTGATTTTTGCCATTGAAAAACGTCCAGAAATGATTGAAGCTACTGACTGAATGAAAGGAGCTGGCATCTCACTCTCTTTGAATCTTCTTTATCATGCTAAGAGGAGCAGGAAAAAGCAAAAAATTTCAGAATTGCAACTTGCAATGCGGAGAAATTACTGTTTGTGCATTTACAATATTCATTGATTTTTGCCATTGAAAAACATCATGTTATTCATATACCAGAAATGATTGAAGCTACTGACTGAATGAAAGGAGCTGGCATCTCACTCTCTTTGAATCTTCTTTATCATGCTAAGAGGAGCAGGAAAAAGCAAAAAATTTCAGAATTGCACCTTGCAATGCGGAGAAATTACTGTTTGTGCATTTACAATATTCATTGATTTTTGCCATTGAAAAACGTCCAGAAATGATTGAAGCTACTGACTGAATGAAAGGAGCTGGCATCTCACTCTCTTTGAATCTTCTTTATCATGCTAAGAGGAGCAGGAAAAAGCAAAAAATTTCAGAATTGCACCTTGCAATGCGGAGAAATTACTGTTTGTGCATTTACAATATTCATTGATTTTTGCCATTGAAAAACGTCCAGAAATGATTGAAGCTACTGACTGAATGAAAGGAGCTGGCATCTCACTCTCTTTGAATCTTCTTTATCATGCTAAGAGGAGCAGGAAAAAGCAAAAAATTTCAGAATTGCACCTTGCAATGCGGAGAAATTACTGTTTGTGCATTTACAATATTCATTAATTTTTGCCATTGAAAAACATCATGTTATTCATATCCCAGAAATGTTTGAAGCTACTGACTGAATGAAAGAAGCTGGCATCTCACTCTCTTTGAATCTTCTTTATCATGCTAAGAGGAGCAGGAAAAAGCAAAAAATTTCAGAATTGCACCTTGCAATGCGGAGAAATTACTGTTTGTGCATTTACAATATTCATTGATTTTTGCCATTGAAAAACGTCCAGAAATGATTGAAGCTACTGACTGAATGAAAGGAGCTGGCATCTCACTCTCTTTGAATCTTCTTTATCATGCTAAGAGGAGCAGGAAAAAGCAAAAAATTTCAGAATTGCACCTTGCAATGCGGAGAAATTACTGTTTGTGCATTTACAATATTCATTGATTTTTGCCATTGAAAAACATCATGTTATTCATATACCAGACATGTTTGAAGCTACTGACTGAATGAAAGGAGCTGGCATCTCACTCTCTTTGAATCTTCTTTATCATGCTAAGAGGAGCAGGAAAAAGCAAAAAATTTCAGAATTGCACCTTGCAATGCGGAGAAATTACTGTTTGTGCATTTACAATATTCATTGATTTTTGCCATTGAAAAACGTCCAGAAATGATTGAAGCTACTGACTGAATGAAAGGAGCTGGCATCTCACTCTCTTTGAATCTTCTTTATCATGCTAAGAGGAGCAGGAAAATGCAAGAAATTTCAGAATTGCACCTTGCAATGCGGAGAAATTACTGTTTGTGCATTTACAATATTCATTGATTTTTGCCATTGAAAAACATCCAGAAATGATTGAAGCTACTGACTGAATGAAAGGAGCTGGCATCTCACTCTCTTTGAATCTTCTTTATCATGCTAAGAGGAGCAGGAAAAAGCCAAAAATTTCAGAATTGCACCTTGCAATGCGGAGAAATTACTGTTTGTGCATTTACAATATTCATTGATTTTTGCCATTGAAAAACATCATGTTATTCATATACCAGAAATGATTGAAGCTACTGACTGAATGAAAGGAGCTGGCATCTCACTCTCTTTGAATCTTCTTTATCATGCAAAGAGGAGCAGGAAAAAGCAAAAAATTTCAGAATTGCACCTTGCAATGCGGAGAAATTACTGTTTGTGCATTTACAATATTCATTGATTTTTGCCATTGAAAAACGTCCAGAAATGATTGAAGCTACTGACTGAATGAAAGGAGCTGGCATCTCACTCTCTTTGAATCTTCTTTATCATGCTAAGAGGAGCAGGAAAAAGCAAAAAATTTCAGAATTGCACCTTGCAATGCGGAGAAATTACTGTTTGTGCATTTACAATATTCATTGATTTTTGCCATTGAAAAACGTCCAGAAATGATTGAAGCAACTGACTGAATGAAAGGAGCTGGCATCTCACTCTCTTTGAATCTTCTTTATCATGCTAAGAGGAGCAGGAAAAAGCAAAAAATTTCAGAATTGCACCTTGCAATGCGGAGAAATTACTGTTTGTGCATTTACAATATTCATTGATTTTTGCCATTGAAAAACGTCCAGAAATAATTGAAGCTACTGACTGAATGAAAGGAGCTGGCATCTCACTCTCTTTGAATCTTCTTTATCATGCTAAGAGGAGCAGGAAAAAGCAAAAAAATTTCAGAATTGCAACTTGCAATGCGGAGAAATTACTGTTTGTGCATTTACAATATTCATTGATTTTTGCCATTGAAAAACATCATGTTATTCATATACCAGAAATGATTGAAGCTACTGACTGAATGAAAGGAGCTGGCATCTCACTCTCTTTGAATCTTCTTTATCATGCTAAGAGGAGCAGGAAAAAGCAAAAAATTTCAGAATTGCACCTTGCAATGCGGAGAAATTACTGTTTGTGCATTTACAATATTCATTGATTTTTGCCATTGAAAAACGTCCAGAAATGATTGAAGCTACTGACTGAATGAAAGGAGCTGGCATCTCACTCTCTTTGAATCTTCTTTATCATGCTAAGAGGAGCAGGAAAAAGCAAAAAATTTCAGAATTGCACCTTGCAATGCGGAGAAATTACTGTTTGTGCTTTTACAATATTCATTGATTTTTGCCATTGAAAAACATCATGTTATTCATATACCAGAAATGTTTGAAGCTACTGACTGAATGAAAGGAGCTGGCATCTCACTCTCTTTGAATCTTCTTTATCATGCTAAGAGGAGCAGGAAAAAGCAAAAAATTTCAGAATTGCACCTTGCAATGCGGAGAAATTACTGTTTGTGCATTTACAATATTCATTGATTTTTGCCATTGAAAAATGTCCAGAAATGATTGAAGCTGCTGACTGAATGAAAGGAGCTGGCATCTCACTCTCTTTGAATCTTCTTTATCATGCTAAGAGGAGCAGGAAAAAGCAAAAAATTTCAGAATTGCACCTTGCAATGCGGAGAAATTACTGTTTGTGCATTTACAATATTCATTGATTTTTGCTATTGAAAAACATCATGTTATTCATATACCAGAAATGATTGAAGCTACTGACTGAATGAAACGAGCTGGCATCTCACTCTCTTTGAATCTTCTTTATCATGCTAAGAGGAGCAGGAAAAAGCAAAAAATTTCAGAATTGCACCTTGCAATGCGGAGAAATTACTGTTTGTGCATTTACAATATTCATTGATTTTTGCCATTGAAAAACGTCCAGAAATGATTGAAGCTACTGACTGAATGAAAGGAGCTGGCATCTCACTCTCTTTGAATCTTCTTTATCATGCTAAGAGGAGCAGGAAAAAGCAAAAAATTTCAGAATTGCACCTTGCAATGCGGAGAAATTACTGTTTGTGCATTTACAATATTCATTGATTTTTGCCATTGAAAAACGTCCAGAAATGATTGAAGCTACTGACTGAATGAAAGGAGCTGGCATCTCACTCTCTTTGAATCTTCTTTATCATGCTAAGAGGAGCAGGAAAAAGCAAAAAATTTCAGAATTGCACCTTGCAATGCGGAGAAATTACTGTTTGTGCATTTACAATATTCATTGATTTTTGCCTTTGAAAAACATCATGTTATTCATATACCAGAAATGTTTGAAGCTACTGACTGAATGAAAGGAGCTGGCATCTCACTCTCTTTGAATCTTCTTTATCATGCTAAGAGGAGCAGGAAAAAGCAAAAAATTTCAGAATTGCACCTTGCAATGCGGAGAAATTACTGTTTGTGCATTTACAATATTCATTGATTTTTGCCATTGAAAAACGTCCAGAAATGATTGAAGCTACTGACTGAATGAAAGGAGCTGGCATCTCACTCTCTTTGAATCTTCTTTATCATGCTAAGAGGAGCAGGAAAAAGCAAAAAATTTCAGAATTGCACCTTGCAATGCGGAGAAATTACTGTTTGTGCATTTACAATATTCATTGATTTTTGCCATTGAAAAACATCATGTTATTCATATACCAGAAATGATTGAAGCTACTGACTGAATGAAAGGAGCTGGCATCTCGCTCTCTTTGAATCTTCTTTATCATGCTAAGAGGAGCAGGAAAAAGCAAAAAATTTCAGAATTGCACCTTGCAATGCGGAGAAATTACTGTTTGTGCATTTACAATATTCATTGATTTTTGCCATTGAAAAACGTCCAGAAATGATTGAAGCTACTGACTGAATGAAAGGAGCTGGCATCTCACTCTCTTTGAATCTTCTTTATCATGCTAAGAGGAGCAGGAAAAAGCAAAAAATTTCAGAATTGCACCTTGCAATGTGGAGAAATTACTGTTTGTGCATTTACAATATTCATTGATTTTTGCCATTGAAAAACATCATGTTATTCATATACCAGAAATGATTGAAGCTACTGACTGAATGAAAGGAGCTGGCATCTCACTCTCTTTGAATCTTCTTTATCATGCTAAGAGGAGCAGGAAAAAGCAAAAAATTTCAGAATTGCACCTTGCAATGCGGAGAAATTACTGTTTGTGCATTTACAATATTCATTGATTTTTGCCATTGAAAAACGTCCAGAAATGATTGAAGCTACTGACTGAATGAAAGGAGCTGGCATCTCACTCTCTTTGAATCTTCTTTATCATGCTAAGAGGAGCAGGAAAAAGCAAAAAATTTCAGAATTGCACCTTGCAATGCGGAGAAATTACTGTTTGTGCTTTTACAATATTCATTGATTTTTGCCATTGAAAAACATCATGTTATTCATATACCAGAAATGTTTGAAGCTACTGACTGAATGAAAGGAGCTGGCATCTCACTCTCTTTGAATCTTCTTTATCATGCTAAGAGGAGCAGGAAAAAGCAAAAAATTTCAGAATTGCACCTTGCAATGCGGAGAAATTACTGTTTGTGCATTTACAATATTCATTGATTTTTGCCATTGAAAAACGTCCAGAAATGATTGAAGCTACTGACTGAATGAAAGGAGCTGGCATCTCACTCTCTTTGAATCTTCTTTATCATGCTAAGAGGAGCAGGAAAAAGCAAAAAATTTCAGAATTGCACCTTGCAATGCGGAGAAATTACTGTTTGTGCATTTACAATATTCATTGATTTTTGCCATTGAAAAACGTCCAGAAATGATTGAAGCTACTGACTGAATGAAAGGAGCTGGCATCTCACTCTCTTTGAATCTTCTTTATCATGCTAAGAGGAGCAGGAAAAAGCAAAAAATTTCAGAATTGCAACTTGCAATGCGGAGAAATTACTGTTTGTGCATTTACAATATTCATTGATTTTTGCCATTGAAAAACATCATGTTATTCATATACCAGAAATGATTGAAGCTACTGACTGAATGAAAGGAGCTGGCATCTCACTCTCTTTGAATCTTCTTTATCATGCTAAGAGGAGCAGGAAAAAGCAAAAAATTTCAGAATTGCACCTTGCAATGCGGAGAAATTACTGTTTGTGCATTTACAATATTCATTGATTTTTGCCATTGAAAAACGTCCAGAAATGATTGAAGCTACTGACTGAATGAAAGGAGCTGGCATCTCACTCTCTTTGAATCTTCTTTATCATGCTAAGAGGAGCAGGAAAAAGCAAAAAATTTCAGAATTGCACCTTGCAATGCGGAGAAATTACTGTTTGTGCTTTTACAATATTCATTGATTTTTGCCATTGAAAAACATCATGTTATTCATATACCAGAAATGTTTGAAGCTACTGACTGAATGAAAGGAGCTGGCATCTCACTCTCTTTGAATCTTCTTTATCATGCTAAGAGGAGCAGGAAAAAGCAAAAAATTTCAGAATTGCACCTTGCAATGCGGAGAAATTACTGTTTGTGCATTTACAATATTCATTGATTTTTGCCATTGAAAAACGTCCAGAAATGATTGAAGCTACTGACTGAATGAAAGGAGCTGGCATCTCACTCTCTTTGAATCTTCTTTATCATGCTAAGAGGAGCAGGAAAAAGCAAAAAATTTCAGAATTGCACCTTGCAATGCGGAGAAATTACTGTTTGTGCATTTACAATATTCATTGATTTTTGCCATTGAAAAACGTCCAGAAATGATTGAAGCTACTGACTGAATGAAAGGAGCTGGCATCTCACTCTCTTTGAATCTTCTTTATCATGCTAAGAGGAGCAGGAAAAAGCAAAAAATTTCAGAATTGCACCTTGCAATGCGGAGAAATTACTGTTTGTGCATTTACAATATTCATTGATTTTTGCCATTGAAAAACATCATGTTATTCATATACCAGAAATGATTGAAGCTACTGACTGAATGAAAGGAGCTGGCATCTTACTCTCTTTGAATCTTCTTTGTCATGCTAAGAGGAGCAGGAAAAAGCAAAAAATTTCAGAATTGCACCTTGCAATGCGGAGAAATTACTGTTTGAGCATTTACAATATTCATTGATTTTTGCCATTGAAAAACGTCCAGAAATGATTGAAGCTACTGACTGAATGAAAGGAGCTGGCATCTCACTCTCTTTGAATCTTCTTTATCATGCTAAGAGGAGCAGGAAAAAGCAAAAAATTTCAGAATTGCACCTTGCAATGCGGAGAAATTACTGTTTGTGCATTTACAATATTCATTGATTTTTGCCATTGAAAAACGTCCAGAAATGATTGAAGCTACTGAATGAATGAAAGGAGCTGGCATCTCACTCTCTTTGAATCTTCTTTATCATGCTAAGAGGAGCAGGAAAAAGCAAAAAATTTCAGAATTGCACCTTGCAATGCGGAGAAATTACTGTTTGTGCATTTACAATATTCATTGATTTTTGCCATTGAAAAACATCATGTTATTCATATACCAGAAATGTTTGTAGCTACTGACTGAATGAAAGGAGCTGGCATCTCACTCTCTTTGAATCTTCTTTATCATGCTAAGAGGAGCAGGAAAAAGCAAAAAATTTCAGAATTGCACCTTGCAATGCGGAGAAATTACTGTTTGTGCATTTACAATATTCATTGATTTTTGCCATTGAAAAACGTCCAGAAATGATTGAAGCTACTGACTGAATGAAAGGAGCTGGCATCTCACTCTCTTTGAATCTTCTTTATCATGCTAAGAGGAGCAGGAAAAAGCAAAAAATTTCAGAATTGCACCTTGCAATGCGGAGAAATTACTGTTTGTGCATTTACAATATTCATTGATTTTTGCCATTGAAAAACGTCCAGAAATGATTGAAGCTACTGACTGAATGAAAGGAGCTGGCATCTCACTCTCTTTGAATCTTCTTTATCATGCTAAGAGGAGCAGGAAAAAGCAAAAAATTTCAGAATTGCACCTTGCAATGCGGAGAAATTACTCTTTGTGCATTTACAATATTCATTGATTTTTGTCATTGAAAAACATCATGTTATTCATATACCAGAAATGTTTGAAGCTACTGACTGAATGAAAGGAGCTGGCATCTCACTCTCTTTGAATCTTCTTTATCATGCTAAGAGGAGCAGGAAAAAGCAAAAAATTTCAGAATTGCACCTTGCAATGCGGAGAAATTACTGTTTGTGCATTTACAATATTCATTGATTTTTGCCATTGAAAAATGTCCAGAAATGATTGAAGCTGCTGACTGAATGAAAGGAGCTGGCATCTCACTCTCTTTGAATCTTCTTTATCATGCTAAGAGGAGCAGGAAAAAGCAAAAAATTTCAGAATTGCACCTTGCAATGCGGAGAAATTACTGTTTGTGCATTTACAATATTCATTGATTTTTGCTATTGAAAAACATCATGTTATTCATATACCAGAAATGATTGAAGCTACTGACTGAATGAAACGAGCTGGCATCTCACTCTCTTTGAATCTTCTTTATCATGCTAAGAGGAGCAGGAAAAAGCAAAAAATTTCAGAATTGCACCTTGCAATGCGGAGAAATTACTGTTTGTGCATTTACAATATTCATTGATTTTTGCCATTGAAAAACGTCCAGAAATGATTGAAGCTACTGACTGAATGAAAGGAGCTGGCATCTCACTCTCTTTGAATCTTCTTTATCATGCTAAGAGGAGCAGGAAAAAGCAAAAAATTTCAGAATTGCACCTTGCAATGCGGAGAAATTACTGTTTGTGCATTTACAATATTCATTGATTTTTGCCATTGAAAAACGTCCAGAAATGATTGAAGCTACTGACTGAATGAAAGGAGCTGGCATCTCACTCTCTTTGAATCTTCTTTATCATGCTAAGAGGAGCAGGAAAAAGCAAAAAATTTCAGAATTGCACCTTGCAATGCGGAGAAATTACTGTTTGTGCATTTACAATATTCATTGATTTTTGCCTTTGAAAAACATCATGTTATTCATATACCAGAAATGTTTGAAGCTACTGACTGAATGAAAGGAGCTGGCATCTCACTCTCTTTGAATCTTCTTTATCATGCTAAGAGGAGCAGGAAAAAGCAAAAAATTTCAGAATTGCACCTTGCAATGCGGAGAAATTACTGTTTGTGCATTTACAATATTCATTGATTTTTGCCATTGAAAAACGTCCAGAAATGATTGAAGCTACTGACTGAATGAAAGGAGCTGGCATCTCACTCTCTTTGAATCTTCTTTATCATGCTAAGAGGAGCAGGAAAAAGCAAAAAATTTCAGAATTGCACCTTGCAATGCGGAGAAATTACTGTTTGTGCATTTACAATATTCATTGATTTTTGCCATTGAAAAACATCATGTTATTCATATACCAGAAATGATTGAAGCTACTGACTGAATGAAAGGAGCTGGCATCTCGCTCTCTTTGAATCTTCTTTATCATGCTAAGAGGAGCAGGAAAAAGCAAAAAATTTCAGAATTGCACCTTGCAATGCGGAGAAATTACTGTTTGTGCATTTACAATATTCATTGATTTTTGCCATTGAAAAACGTCCAGAAATGATTGAAGCTACTGACTGAATGAAAGGAGCTGGCATCTCACTCTCTTTGAATCTTCTTTATCATGCTAAGAGGAGCAGGAAAAAGCAAAAAATTTCAGAATTGCACCTTGCAATGTGGAGAAATTACTGTTTGTGCATTTACAATATTCATTGATTTTTGCCATTGAAAAACATCATGTTATTCATATACCAGAAATGATTGAAGCTACTGACTGAATGAAAGGAGCTGGCATCTCACTCTCTTTGAATCTTCTTTATCATGCTAAGAGGAGCAGGAAAAAGCAAAAAATTTCAGAATTGCACCTTGCAATGCGGAGAAATTACTGTTTGTGCATTTACAATATTCATTGATTTTTGCCATTGAAAAACGTCCAGAAATGATTGAAGCTACTGACTGAATGAAAGGAGCTGGCATCTCACTCTCTTTGAATCTTCTTTATCATGCTAAGAGGAGCAGGAAAAAGCAAAAAATTTCAGAATTGCACCTTGCAATGCGGAGAAATTACTGTTTGTGCTTTTACAATATTCATTGATTTTTGCCATTGAAAAACATCATGTTATTCATATACCAGAAATGTTTGAAGCTACTGACTGAATGAAAGGAGCTGGCATCTCACTCTCTTTGAATCTTCTTTATCATGCTAAGAGGAGCAGGAAAAAGCAAAAAATTTCAGAATTGCACCTTGCAATGCGGAGAAATTACTGTTTGTGCATTTACAATATTCATTGATTTTTGCCATTGAAAAACGTCCAGAAATGATTGAAGCTACTGACTGAATGAAAGGAGCTGGCATCTCACTCTCTTTGAATCTTCTTTATCATGCTAAGAGGAGCAGGAAAAAGCAAAAAATTTCAGAATTGCACCTTGCAATGCGGAGAAATTACTGTTTGTGCATTTACAATATTCATTGATTTTTGCCATTGAAAAACGTCCAGAAATGATTGAAGCTACTGACTGAATGAAAGGAGCTGGCATCTCACTCTCTTTGAATCTTCTTTATCATGCTAGAGGAGCAGGAAAAAGCAAAAAATTTCAGAATTGCAACTTGCAATGCGGAGAAATTACTGTTTGTGCATTTACAATATTCATTGATTTTTGCCATTGAAAAACATCATGTTATTCATATACCAGAAATGATTGAAGCTACTGACTGAATGAAAGGAGCTGGCATCTCACTCTCTTTGAATCTTCTTTATCATGCTAAGAGGAGCAGGAAAAAGCAAAAAATTTCAGAATTGCACCTTGCAATGCGGAGAAATTACTGTTTGTGCATTTACAATATTCATTGATTTTTGCCATTGAAAAACGTCCAGAAATGATTGAAGCTACTGACTGAATGAAAGGAGCTGGCATCTCACTCTCTTTGAATCTTCTTTATCATGCTAAGAGGAGCAGGAAAAAGCAAAAAATTTCAGAATTGCACCTTGCAATGCGGAGAAATTACTGTTTGTGCTTTTACAATATTCATTGATTTTTGCCATTGAAAAACATCATGTTATTCATATACCAGAAATGTTTGAAGCTACTGACTGAATGAAAGGAGCTGGCATCTCACTCTCTTTGAATCTTCTTTATCATGCTAAGAGGAGCAGGAAAAAGCAAAAAATTTCAGAATTGCACCTTGCAATGCGGAGAAATTACTGTTTGTGCATTTACAATATTCATTGATTTTTGCCATTGAAAAACGTCCAGAAATGATTGAAGCTACTGACTGAATGAAAGGAGCTGGCATCTCACTCTCTTTGAATCTTCTTTATCATGCTAAGAGGAGCAGGAAAAAGCAAAAAATTTCAGAATTGCACCTTGCAATGCGGAGAAATTACTGTTTGTGCATTTACAATATTCATTGATTTTTGCCATTGAAAAACGTCCAGAAATGATTGAAGCTACTGACTGAATGAAAGGAGCTGGCATCTCACTCTCTTTGAATCTTCTTTATCATGCTAAGAGGAGCAGGAAAAAGCAAAAAATTTCAGAATTGCACCTTGCAATGCGGAGAAATTACTGTTTGTGCATTTACAATATTCATTGATTTTTGCCATTGAAAAACATCATGTTATTCATATACCAGAAATGATTGAAGCTACTGACTGAATGAAAGGAGCTGGCATCTTACTCTCTTTGAATCTTCTTTGTCATGCTAAGAGGAGCAGGAAAAAGCAAAAAATTTCAGAATTGCACCTTGCAATGCGGAGAAATTACTGTTTGAGCATTTACAATATTCATTGATTTTTGCCATTGAAAAACGTCCAGAAATGATTGAAGCTACTGACTGAATGAAAGGAGCTGGCATCTCACTCTCTTTGAATCTTCTTTATCATGCTAAGAGGAGCAGGAAAAAGCAAAAAATTTCAGAATTGCACCTTGCAATGCGGAGAAATTACTGTTTGTGCATTTACAATATTCATTGATTTTTGCCATTGAAAAACGTCCAGAAATGATTGAAGCTACTGAATGAATGAAAGGAGCTGGCATCTCACTCTCTTTGAATCTTCTTTATCATGCTAAGAGGAGCAGGAAAAAGCAAAAAATTTCAGAATTGCACCTTGCAATGCGGAGAAATTACTGTTTGTGCATTTACAATATTCATTGATTTTTGCCATTGAAAAACATCATGTTATTCATATACCAGAAATGTTTGTAGCTACTGACTGAATGAAAGGAGCTGGCATCTCACTCTCTTTGAATCTTCTTTATCATGCTAAGAGGAGCAGGAAAAAGCAAAAAATTTCAGAATTGCACCTTGCAATGCGGAGAAATTACTGTTTGTGCATTTACAATATTCATTGATTTTTGCCATTGAAAAACGTCCAGAAATGATTGAAGCTACTGACTGAATGAAAGGAGCTGGCATCTCACTCTCTTTGAATCTTCTTTATCATGCTAAGAGGAGCAGGAAAAAGCAAAAAATTTCAGAATTGCACCTTGCAATGCGGAGAAATTACTGTTTGTGCATTTACAATATTCATTGATTTTTGCCATTGAAAAACGTCCAGAAATGATTGAAGCTACTGACTGAATGAAAGGAGCTGGCATCTCACTCTCTTTGAATCTTCTTTATCATGCTAAGAGGAGCAGGAAAAAGCAAAAAATTTCAGAATTGCACCTTGCAATGCGGAGAAATTACTCTTTGTGCATTTACAATATTCATTGATTTTTGTCATTGAAAAACATCATGTTATTCATATACCAGAAATGTTTGAAGCTACTGACTGAATGAAAGGAGCTGGCATCTCACTCTCTTTGAATCTTCTTTATCATGCTAAGAGGAGCAGGAAAAAGCAAAAAATTTCAGAATTGCACCTTGCAATGCGGAGAAATTACTGTTTGTGCATTTACAATATTCATTGATTTTTGCCATTGAAAAACATCATGTTATTCATATACCAGAAATGTTTGAAGCTACTGACTGAATGAAAGGAGCTGGCATCTCACTCTCTTTGAATCTTCTTTATCATGCTAAGAGGAGCAGGAAAAAGCAAAAAATTTCAGAATTGCACCTTGCAATGCGGAGAAATTACTGTTTGTGCATTTACAATATTCATTGATTTTTGCCATTGAAAAACGTCCAGAAATGATTGAAGCTACTGACTGAATGAAAGGAGCTGGCATCTCACTCTCTTTGAATCTTCTTTATCATGCTAAGAGGAGCAGGAAAAAGCAAAAAATTTCAGAATTGCACCTTGCAATGCGGAGAAATTACTGTTTGTGCATTTACAATATTCATTGATTTTTGCCATTGAAAAACATCATGTTATTCATATACCAGAAATGATTGAAGCTACTGACTGAATGAAAGGAGCTGGCATCTCGCTCTCTTTGAATCTTCTTTATCATGCTAAGAGGAGCAGGAAAAAGCAAAAAATTTCAGAATTGCACCTTGCAATGCGGAGAAATTACTGTTTGTGCATTTACAATATTCATTGTTTTTTGCCATTGAAAAACGTCCAGAAATGATTGAAGCTACTGACTGAATGAAAGGAGCTGTCATCTCACTCTCTTTGAATCTTCTTTATCATGCTAAGAGGAGCAGGAAAAAGCAAAAAATTTCAGAATTGCACCTTGCAATGTGGAGAAATTACTGTTTGTGCATTTACAATATTCATTGATTTTTGCCATTGAAAAACATCATGTTATTCATATACCAGAAATGATTGAAGCTACTGACTGAATGAAAGGAGCTGGCATCTCACTCTCTTTGAATCTTCTTTATCATGCTAAGAGGAGCAGGAAAAAGCAAAAAATTTCAGAATTGCACCTTGCAATGCGGAGAAATTACTGTTTGTGCATTTACAATATTCATTGATTTTTGCCATTGAAAAACGTCCAGAAATGATTGAAGCTACTGACTGAATGAAAGGAGCTGGCATCTCACTCTCTTTGAATCTTCTTTATCATGCTAAGAGGAGCTGGAAAAAGCAAAAAATTTCAGAATTGCACCTTGCAATGCGGAGAAATTACTGTTTGTGCTTTTACAATATTCATTGATTTTTGCCATTGAAAAACATCATGTTATTCATATACCAGAAATGTTTGAAGCTACTGACTGAATGAAAGGAGCTGGCATCTCACTCTCTTTGAATCTTCTTTATCATGGTAAGAGGAGCAGGAAAAAGCAAAAAATTTCAGAATTGCACCTTGCAATGCGGAGAAATTACTGTTTGTGCATTTACAATATTCATTGATTTTTGCCATTGAAAAACGTCCAGAAATGATTGAAGCTACTGACTGAATGAAAGGAGCTGGCATCTCACTCTCTTTGAATCTTCTTTATCATGCTAAGAGGAGCAGGAAAAAGCAAAAAATTTCAGAATTGCACCTTGCAATGCGGAGAAATTACTGTTTGTGCATTTACAATATTCATTGATTTTTGCCATTGAAAAACGTCCAGAAATGATTGAAGCTACTGACTGAATGAAAGGAGCTGGCATCTCACTCTCTTTGAATCTTCTTTATCATGCTAAGAGGAGCAGGAAAAAGCAAAAAATTTCAGAATTGCAACTTGCAATGCGGAGAAATTACTGTTTGTGCATTTACAATATTCATTGATTTTTGCCATTGAAAAACATCATGTTATTCATATACCAGAAATGATTGAAGCTACTGACTGAATGAAAGGAGCTGGCATCTCACTCTCTTTGAATCTTCTTTATCATGCTAAGAGGAGCAGGAAAAAGCAAAAAATTTCAGAATTGCACCTTGCAATGCGGAGAAATTACTGTTTGTGCATTTACAATATTCATTGATTTTTGCCATTGAAAAACGTCCAGAAATGATTGAAGCTACTGACTGAATGAAAGGAGCTGGCATCTCACTCTCTTTGAATCTTCTTTATCATGCTAAGAGGAGCAGGAAAAAGCAAAAAATTTCAGAATTGCACCTTGCAATGCGGAGAAATTACTGTTTGTGCTTTTACAATATTCATTGATTTTTGCCATTGAAAAACATCATGTTATTCATATACCAGAAATGTTTGAAGCTACTGACTGAATGAAAGGAGCTGGCATCTCACTCTCTTTGAATCTTCTTTATCATGCTAAGAGGAGCAGGAAAAAGCAAAAAATTTCAGAATTGCACCTTGCAATGCGGAGAAATTACTGTTTGTGCATTTACAATATTCATTGATTTTTGCCATTGAAAAACGTCCAGAAATGATTGAAGCTACTGACTGAATGAAAGGAGCTGGCATCTCACTCTCTTTGAATCTTCTTTATCATGCTAAGAGGAGCAGGAAAAAGCAAAAAATTTCAGAATTGCACCTTGCAATGCGGAGAAATTACTGTTTGTGCATTTACAATATTCATTGATTTTTGCCATTGAAAAACGTCCAGAAATGATTGAAGCTACTGACTGAATGAAAGGAGCTGGCATCTCACTCTCTTTGAATCTTCTTTATCATGCTAAGAGGAGCAGGAAAAAGCAAAAAATTTCAGAATTGCACCTTGCAATGCGGAGAAATTACTGTTTGTGCATTTACAATATTCATTGATTTTTGCCATTGAAAAACATCATGTTATTCATATACCAGAAATGATTGAAGCTACTGACTGAATGAAAGGAGCTGGCATCTTACTCTCTTTGAATCTTCTTTGTCATGCTAAGAGGAGCAGGAAAAAGCAAAAAATTTCAGAATTGCACCTTGCAATGCGGAGAAATTACTGTTTGAGCATTTACAATATTCATTGATTTTTGCCATTGAAAAACGTCCAGAAATGATTGAAGCTACTGACTGAATGAAAGGAGCTGGCATCTCACTCTCTTTGAATCTTCTTTATCATGCTAAGAGGAGCAGGAAAAAGCAAAAAATTTCAGAATTGCACCTTGCAATGCGGAGAAATTACTGTTTGTGCATTTACAATATTCATTGATTTTTGCCATTGAAAAACGTCCAGAAATGATTGAAGCTACTGAATGAATGAAAGGAGCTGGCATCTCACTCTCTTTGAATCTTCTTTATCATGCTAAGAGGAGCAGGAAAAAGCAAAAAATTTCAGAATTGCACCTTGCAATGCGGAGAAATTACTGTTTGTGCATTTACAATATTCATTGATTTTTGCCATTGAAAAACATCATGTTATTCATATACCAGAAATGTTTGTAGCTACTGACTGAATGAAAGGAGCTGGCATCTCACTCTCTTTGAATCTTCTTTATCATGCTAAGAGGAGCAGGAAAAAGCAAAAAATTTCAGAATTGCACCTTGCAATGCGGAGAAATTACTGTTTGTGCATTTACAATATTCATTGATTTTTGCCATTGAAAAACGTCCAGAAATGATTGAAGCTACTGACTGAATGAAAGGAGCTGGCATCTCACTCTCTTTGAATCTTCTTTATCATGCTAAGAGGAGCAGGAAAAAGCAAAAAATTTCAGAATTGCACCTTGCAATGCGGAGAAATTACTGTTTGTGCATTTACAATATTCATTGATTTTTGCCATTGAAAAACGTCCAGAAATGATTGAAGCTACTGACTGAATGAAAGGAGCTGGCATCTCACTCTCTTTGAATCTTCTTTATCATGCTAAGAGGAGCAGGAAAAAGCAAAAAATTTCAGAATTGCACCTTGCAATGCGGAGAAATTACTCTTTGTGCATTTACAATATTCATTGATTTTTGTCATTGAAAAACTTCATGTTATTCATATACCAGAAATGTTTGAAGCTACTGACTGAATGAAAGGAGCTGGCATCTCACTCTCTTTGAATCTTCTTTATCATGCTAAGAGGAGCAGGAAAAAGCAAAAAATTTCAGAATTGCACCTTGCAATGCGGAGAAATTACTGTTTGTGCATTTACAATATTCATTGATTTTTGCCATTGAAAAACATCATGTTATTCATATACCAGAAATGTTTGAAGCTACTGACTGAATGAAAGGAGCTGGCATCTCACTCTCTTTGAATCTTCTTTATCATGCTAAGAGGAGCAGGAAAAAGCAAAAAATTTCAGAATTGCACCTTGCAATGCGGAGAAATTACTGTTTGTGCATTTACAATATTCATTGATTTTTGCCATTGAAAAACGTCCAGAAATGATTGAAGCTACTGACTGAATGAAAGGAGCTGGCATCTCACTCTCTTTGAATCTTCTTTATCATGCTAAGAGGAGCAGGAAAAAGCAAAAAATTTCAGAATTGCACCTTGCAATGCGGAGAAATTACTGTTTGTGCATTTACAATATTCATTGATTTTTGCCATTGAAAAACATCATGTTATTCATATACCAGAAATGATTGAAGCTACTGACTGAATGAAAGGAGCTGGCATCTCGCTCTCTTTGAATCTTCTTTATCATGCTAAGAGGAGCAGGAAAAAGCAAAAAATTTCAGAATTGCACCTTGCAATGTGGAGAAATTACTGTTTGTGCATTTACAATATTCATTGTTTTTTGCCATTGAAAAACGTCCAGAAATGATTGAAGCTACTGACTGAATGAAAGGAGCTGTCATCTCACTCTCTTTGAATCTTCTTTATCATGCTAAGAGGAGCAGGAAAAAGCAAAAAATTTCAGAATTGCACCTTGCAATGTGGAGAAATTACTGTTTGTGCATTTACAATATTCATTGATTTTTGCCATTGAAAAACATCATGTTATTCATATACCAGAAATGATTGAAGCTACTGACTGAATGAAAGGAGCTGGCATCTCACTCTCTTTGAATCTTCTTTATCATGCTAAGAGGAGCAGGAAAAAGCAAAAAATTTCAGAATTGCACCTTGCAATGCGGAGAAATTACTGTTTGTGCATTTACAATATTCATTGATTTTTGCCATTGAAAAACGTCCAGAAATGATTGAAGCTACTGACTGAATGAAAGGAGCTGGCATCTCACTCTCTTTGAATCTTCTTTATCATGCTAAGAGGAGCTGGAAAAAGCAAAAAATTTCAGAATTGCACCTTGCAATGCGGAGAAATTACTGTTTGTGCTTTTACAATATTCATTGATTTTTGCCATTGAAAAACATCATGTTATTCATATACCAGAAATGTTTGAAGCTACTGACTGAATGAAAGGAGCTGGCATCTCACTCTCTTTGAATCTTCTTTATCATGCTAAGAGGAGCAGGAAAAAGCAAAAAATTTCAGAATTGCACCTTGCAATGCGGAGAAATTACTGTTTGTGCATTTACAATATTCATTGATTTTTGCCATTGAAAAACATCCAGAAATGATTGAAGCTACTGACTGAATGAAAGGAGCTGGCATCTCACTCTCTTTGAATCTTCTTTATCATGCTAAGAGGAGCAGGAAAAAGCAAAAAATTTCAGAATTGCACCTTGCAATGCGGAGAAATTACTGTTTGTGCATTTACAATATTCATTGATTTTTGCCATTGAAAAACGTCCAGAAATGATTGAAGCTACTGACTGAATGAAAGGAGCTGGCATCTCACTCTCTTTGAATCTTCTTTATCATGCTAAGAGGAGCAGGAAAAAGCAAAAAATTTCAGAATTGCAACTTGCAATGCGGAGAAATTACTGTTTGTGCATTTACAATATTCATTGATTTTTGCCATTGAAAAACATCATGTTATTCATATACCAGAAATGATTGAAGCTACTGACTGAATGAAAGGAGCTGGCATCTCACTCTCTTTGAATCTTCTTTATCATGCTAAGAGGAGCAGGAAAAAGCAAAAAATTTCAGAATTGCACCTTGCAATGCGGAGAAATTACTGTTTGTGCTTTTACAATATTCATTGATTTTTGCCATTGAAAAACATCATGTTATTCATATACCAGAAATGTTTGAAGCTACTGACTGAATGAAAGGAGCTGGCATCTCACTCTCTTTGAATCTTCTTTATCATGCTAAGAGGAGCAGGAAAAAGCAAAAAATTTCAGAATTGCACCTTGCAATGCGGAGAAATTACTGTTTGTGCATTTACAATATTCATTGATTTTTGCCATTGAAAAACGTCCAGAAATGATTGAAGCTACTGACTGAATGAAAGGAGCTGGCATCTCACTCTCTTTGAATCTTCTTTATCATGCTAAGAGGAGCAGGAAAAAGCAAAAAATTTCAGAATTGCACCTTGCAATGCGGAGAAATTACTGTTTGTGCATTTACAATATTCATTGATTTTTGCCATTGAAAAACGTCCAGAAATGATTGAAGCTACTGACTGAATGAAAGGAGCTGGCATCTCACTCTCTTTGAATCTTCTTTATCATGCTAAGAGGAGCAGGAAAAAGCAAAAAATTTCAGAATTGCAACTTGCAATGCGGAGAAATTACTGTTTGTGCATTTACAATATTCATTGATTTTTGCCATTGAAAAACATCATGTTATTCATATACCAGAAATGATTGAAGCTACTGACTGAATGAAAGGAGCTGGCATCTCACTCTCTTTGAATCTTCTTTATCATGCTAAGAGGAGCAGGAAAAAGCAAAAAATTTCAGAATTGCACCTTGCAATGCGGAGAAATTACTGTTTGTGCATTTACAATATTCATTGATTTTTGCCATTGAAAAACGTCCAGAAATGATTGAAGCTACTGACTGAATGAAAGGAGCTGGCATCTCACTCTCTTTGAATCTTCTTTATCATGCTAAGAGGAGCAGGAAAAAGCAAAAAATTTCAGAATTGCACCTTGCAATGCGGAGAAATTACTGTTTGTGCATTTACAATATTCATTGATTTTTGCCATTGAAAAACGTCCAGAAATGATTGAAGCTACTGACTGAATGAAAGGAGCTGGCATCTCACTCTCTTTGAATCTTCTTTATCATGCTAAGAGGAGCAGGAAAAAGCAAAAAATTTCAGAATTGCACCTTGCAATGCGGAGAAATTACTGTTTGTGCATTTACAATATTCATTGATTTTTGCCATTGAAAAACATCATGTTATTCATATACCAGAAATGTTTGTAGCTACTGACTGAATGAAAGGAGCTGGCATCTCACTCTCTTTGAATCTTCTTTATCATGCTAAGAGGAGCAGGAAAAAGCAAAAAATTTCAGAATTGCACCTTGCAATGCAGAGAAATTACTGTTTGTGCATTTACAATATTCATTGATTTTTGCCATTGAAAAACGTCCAGAAATGATTGAAGCTACTGACTGAATGAAAGGAGCTGGCATCTCACTCTCTTTGAATCTTCTTTATCATGCTAAGAGGAGCAGGAAAAAGCAAAAAATTTCAGAATTGCACCTTGCAATGCGGAGAAATTACTGTTTGTGCATTTACAATATTCATTGATTTTTGCCATTGAAAAACGTCCAGAAATGATTGAAGCTACTGACTGAATGAAAGGAGCTGGCATCTCACTCTCTTTGAATCTTCTTTATCATGCTAAGAGGAGCAGGAAAAAGCAAAAAATTTCAGAATTGCACCTTGCAATGCGGAGAAATTACTCTTTGTGCATTTACAATATTCATTGATTTTTGCCATTGAAAAACATCATGTTATTCATATACCAGAAATGTTTGAAGCTACTGACTGAATGAAAGGAGCTGGCATCTCACTCTCTTTGAATCTTCTTTATCATGCTAAGAGGAGCAGGAAAAAGCAAAAAATTTCAGAATTGCACCTTGCAATGCGGAGAAATTACTGTTTGTGCATTTACAATATTCATTGATTTTTGCCATTGAAAAACATCATGTTATTCATATACCAGAAATGTTTGAAGCTACTGACTGAATGAAAGGAGCTGGCATCTCACTCTCTTTGAATCTTCTTTATCATGCTAAGAGGAGCAGGAAAAAGCAAAAAATTTCAGAATTGCACCTTGCAATGTGGAGAAATTACTGTTTGTGCATTTACAATATTCATTGATTTTTACCATTGAAAAACGTCCAGAAATGATTGAAGCTACTGACTGAATGAAAGTAGCTGGCATCTCACTCTCTTTGAATCTTCTTTATCATGCTAAGAGGAGCAGGAAAAAGCAAAAAATTTCAGACTTGCACCTTGCAATGCGGAGAAATTACTGTTTGTGCATTTACAATATTCATTGATTTTTGCCATTGAAAAACATCATGTTATTCATATACCAGAAATGTTTGAAGCTACTGACTGAATGAAAGGAGCTGGCATCTCACTCTCTTTGAATCTTCTTTATCATGCTAAGAGGAGCAGGAAAAAGCAAAAAATTTCAGAATTGCACCTTGCAATGCGGAGAAATTACTGTTTGTGCATTTACAATATTCATTGATTTTTGCCATTGAAAAACGTCCAGAAATGATTGAAGCTACTGACTGAATGAAAGGAGCTGGCATCTCACTCTCTTTGAATCTTCTTTATCATGCTAAGAGGAGCAGGAAAAAGCAAAAAATTTCAGAATTGCACCTTGCAATGCGGAGAAATTACTGTTTGTGCATTTACAATATTCATTGATTTTTGCCATTGAAAAACGTCCAGAAATGATTGAAGCTACTGACTGAATGAAAGGAGCTGGCATCTCACTCTCTTTGAATCTTCTTTATCATGCTAAGAGGAGCAGGAAAAATCAAAAAATTTCAGAATTGCACCTTGCAATGCGGAGAAATTACTGTTTGTGCATTTACAATATTCAATGATTTTTGCCATTGAAAAACATGTTATTCATATACCAGAAATGTTTGAAGCTACTGACTGAATGAAAGGAGCTGGCACCTCACTCTCTTTGAATCTTCTTTATCATGCTAAGAGGAGTGGGAAAAAGCAAAAAATTTCAGAATTGCACCTTGCAATGCGGAGAAATTACTGTTTGTGCATTTACAATATTCATTGATTTTTGCCATTGAAAAACATCCAGAAATGATTGAAGGTACTGACTGAATGAAAGGAGCTGGCATCTCACTCTCTTTGAATCTTCTTTATCATGCTAAGAGGAGCAGGAAAAAGCAAAAAATTTCAGAATTGCACCTTGCAATGCGGAGAAATTACTGTTTGTGCATTTACAATATTCATTGATTTTTGCCATTGAAAAACGTCCAGAAATGATTGAAGCTACTGACTGAATGAAAGGAGCTGGCATCTCACTCTCTTTGAATCTTCTTTATCATGCTAAGAGGAGCAGGAAAAAGCCAAAAATTTCAGAATTGCACCTTGCAATGCGGAGAAATTACAGTTTGTGCATTTACAATATTCATTGATTTTTGCCATTGAAAAACATCCAGAAATGATTGAAGCTACTGACTGAATGAAAGGAGCTGGCATCTCACTCTCTTTGAATATTCTTTATCATGCTAAGAGGAGCAGGAAAAAGCAAAAAATTTCAGAATTGCACCTTGCAATGCGGAGAAATTACTGTTTGTGCATTTACAATATTCATTGATTTTTGCCATTGAAAAACATCATGTTATTCATATACCAGAAATGTTTGAAGCTACTGACTGAATGAAAGGAGCTGGCATCTCACTCTCTTTGAATCTTCTTTATCATGCTAAGAGGAGCAGGAAAAAGCAAAAAATTTCAGAATTGCACCTTGCAATGCGGAGAAATTACTGTTTGTGCATTTACAATATTCATTGATTTTTGCCATTGAAAAACATCATGTTATTCATATACCAGAAATGTTTGAAGCTACTGACTGAATGAAAGGAGCTGGCATCTCACTCTCTGAATCTTCTTTATCATGCTAAGAGGAGCAGGAAAAAGCAAAAAATTTCAGAATTGCACCTTGCAATGTGGAGAAATTACTGTTTGTGCATTTACAATATTCATTGATTTTTACCATTGAAAAACGTCCAGAAATGATTGAAGCTACTGACTGAATGAAAGTAGCTGGCATCTCACTCTCTTTGAATCTTCTTTATCATGCTAAGAGGAGCAGGAAAAAGCAAAAAATTTCAGAATTGCACCTTGCAATGCAGAGAAATTACTGTTTGTGCATTTACAATATTCATTGATTTTTGCCATTGAAAAACATCATGTTATTCATATACCAGAAATGTTTGAAGCTACTGACTGAATGAAAGGAGCTGGCATCTCACTCTCTTTGAATCTTCTTTATCATGCTAAGAGGAGCAGGAAAAAGCAAAAAATTTCAGAATTGCACCTTGCAATGTGGAGAAATTACTGTTTGTGCATTTACAATATTCATTGATTTTTACCATTGAAAAACGTCCAGAAATGATTGAAGCTACTGACTGAATGAAAGTAGCTGGCATCTCACTCTCTTTGAATCTTCTTTATCATGCTAAGAGGAGCAGGAAAAAGCAAAAAATTTCAGAATTGCACCTTGCAATGCGGAGAAATTACTGTTTGTGCATTTACAATATTCATTGATTTTTGCCATTGAAAAACATCATGTTATTCATATACCAGAAATGATTGAAGCTACTGACTGAATGAAAGGAGCTGGCATCTCACTCTCTTTGAATCTTCTTTATCATGCTAAGAGGAGCAGGAAAAAGCAAAAAATTTCAGAATTGCACCTTGCAATGCGGAGAAATTACTGTTTGTGCATTTACAATATTCATTGATTTTTGCCATTGAAAAACGTCCAGAAATGATTGAAGCTACTGACTGAATGAAAGGAACTGGCATCTCACTCTCTTTGAATCTTCTTTATCATGCTAAGAGGAGCAGGAAAAAGCAAAAAATTTCAGAATTGCACCTTGCAATGCGGAGAAATTACTGTTTGTGCATTTACAAAATTCATTGATTTTTGCCATTGAAAAACATCATGTTATTCATATACCAGAAATGTTTGAAGCTACTGACTGAATGAAAGGAGCTGACATCTCACTCTCTTTGAATCTTCTTTATCATGCTAAGAGGAGCAGGAAAAAGCAAAAAATTTCAGAATTGCACCTTGCAATGCGGAGAAATTACTGTTTGTGCATTTACAATATTCATTGATTTTTGCCATTGAAAAACGTCCAGAAATGATTGAAGCTACTGACTGAATGAAAGGAGCTGGCATCTCACTCTCTTTGAATCTTCTTTATCATGCTAAGAGGAGCAGGAAAAAGCAAAAAATTTCAGAATTGCACCTTGCAATGCGGAGAAATTACTGTTTGTGCATTTACAATATTCATTGATTTTTGCCATTGAAAAACGTCCAGAAATGATTGAAGCTACTGACTGAATGAAAGGAGCTGGCATCTCACTCTCTTTGAATCTTCTTTATCATGCTAAGAGGAGCAGGAAAAAGCAAAAAATTTCAGAATTGCACCTTGCAATGCGGAGAAATTACTGTTTGTGCATTTACAATATTCATTGATTTTTGCCATTGAAAAACATCATGTTATTCATATACCAGAAATGATTGAAGCTACTGACTGAATGAAAGGAGCTGGCATCTCACTCTCTTTGAATCTTCTTTATCATGCTAAGAGGAGCAGGAAAAAGCAAAAAATTTCAGAATTGCACCTTGCAATGCGGAGAAATTACTGTTTGTGCATTTACAATATTCATTGATTTTTGCCATTGAAAAACGTCCAGAAATGATTGAAGCTACTGACTGAATGAAAGGAACTGGCATCTCACTCTCTTTGAATCTTCTTTATCATGCTAAGAGGAGCAGGAAAAAGCAAAAAATTTCAGAATTGCACCTTGCAATGCGGAGAAATTACTGTTTGTGCATTTACAAAATTCATTGATTTTTGCCATTGAAAAACATCATGTTATTCATATACCAGAAATGTTTGAAGCTACTGACTGAATGAAAGGAGCTGACATCTCACTCTCTTTGAATCTTCTTTATCATGCTAAGAGGAGCAGGAAAAAGCAAAAAATTTCAGAATTGCACCTTGCAATGCGGAGAAATTACTGTTTGTGCATTTACAATATTCATTGATTTTTGCCATTGAAAAACGTCCAGAAATGATTGAAGCTACTGACTGAATGAAAGGAGCTGGCATCTCACTCTCTTTGAATCTTCTTTATCATGCTAAGAGGAGCAGGAAAAAGCAAAAAATTTCAGAATTGCACCTTGCAATGCGGAGAAATTACTGTTTGTGCATTTACAATATTCATTGATTTTTGCCATTGAAAAACATCATGTTATTCATATACCAGAAATGATTGAAGCTACTGACTGAATGAAAGGAGCTGGCATCTCACTCTCTTTGAATCTTCTTTATCATGCTAAGAGGAGCAGGAAAAAGCAAAAAATTTCAGAATTGCACCTTGCAATGTGGAGAAATTACTGTTTGTGCATTTACAATATTCATTGATTTTTACCATTGAAAAACGTCCAGAAATGATTGAAGCTACTGACTGAATGAAAGTAGCTGGCATCTCACTCTCTTTGAATCTTCTTTATCATGCTAAGAGGAGCAGGAAAAAGCAAAAAATTTCAGACTTGCACCTTGCAATGCGGAGAAATTACTGTTTGTGCATTTACAATATTCATTGATTTTTGCCATTGAAAAACATCATGTTATTCATATACCAGAAATGATTGAAGCTACTGACTGAATGAAAGGAGCTGGCATCTCACTCTCTTTGAATCTTCTTTATCATGCTAAGAGGAGCAGGAAAAAGCAAAAAATTTCAGAATTGCACCTTGCAATGCGGAGAAATTACTGTTTGTGCATTTACAATATTCATTGATTTTTGCCATTGAAAAACGTCCAGAAATGATTGAAGCTACTGACTGAATGAAAGGAACTGGCATCTCACTCTCTTTGAATCTTCTTTATCATGCTAAGAGGAGCAGGAAAAAGCAAAAAATTTCAGAATTGCACCTTGCAATGCGGAGAAATTACTGTTTGTGCATTTACAAAATTCATTGATTTTTGCCATTGAAAAACATCATGTTATTCATATACCAGAAATGTTTGAAGCTACTGACTGAATGAAAGGAGCTGACATCTCACTCTCTTTGAATCTTCTTTATCATGCTAAGAGGAGCAGGAAAAAGCAAAAAATTTCAGAATTGCACCTTGCAATGCGGAGAAATTACTGTTTGTGCATTTACAATATTCATTGATTTTTGCCATTGAAAAACGTCCAGAAATGATTGAAGCTACTGACTGAATGAAAGGAGCTGGCATCTCACTCTCTTTGAATCTTCTTTATCATGCTAAGAGGAGCAGGAAAAAGCAAAAAATTTCAGAATTGCACCTTGCAATGCGGAGAAATTACTGTTTGTGCATTTACAATATTCATTGATTTTTGCCATTGAAAAACGTCCAGAAATGATTGAAGCTACTGACTGAATGAAAGGAGCTGGCATCTCACTCTCTTTGAATCTTCTTTATCATGCTAAGAGGAGCAGGAAAAAGCAAAAAATTTCAGAATTGCACCTTGCAATGCGGAGAAATTACTGTTTGTGCATTTACAATATTCATTGATTTTTGCCATTGAAAAACATCATGTTATTCATATACCAGAAATGATTGAAGCTACTGACTGAATGAAAGGAGCTGGCATCTCACTCTCTTTGAATCTTCTTTATCATGCTAAGAGGAGCAGGAAAAAGCAAAAAATTTCAGAATTGCACCTTGCAATGCGGAGAAATTACTGTTTGTGCATTTACAATATTCATTGATTTTTGCCATTGAAAAACGTCCAGAAATGATTGAAGCTACTGACTGAATGAAAGGAACTGGCATCTCACTCTCTTTGAATCTTCTTTATCATGCTAAGAGGAGCAGGAAAAAGCAAAAAATTTCAGAATTGCACCTTGCAATGCGGAGAAATTACTGTTTGTGCATTTACAAAATTCATTGATTTTTGCCATTGAAAAACATCATGTTATTCATATACCAGAAATGTTTGAAGCTACTGACTGAATGAAAGGAGCTGACATCTCACTCTCTTTGAATCTTCTTTATCATGCTAAGAGGAGCAGGAAAAAGCAAAAAATTTCAGAATTGCACCTTGCAATGCGGAGAAATTACTGTTTGTGCATTTACAATATTCATTGATTTTTGCCATTGAAAAACGTCCAGAAATGATTGAAGCTACTGACTGAATGAAAGGAGCTGGCATCTCACTCTCTTTGAATCTTCTTTATCATGCTAAGAGGAGCAGGAAAAAGCAAAAAATTTCAGAATTGCACCTTGCAATGCGGAGAAATTACTGTTTGTGCATTTACAATATTCATTGATTTTTGCCATTGAAAAACATCATGTTATTCATATACCAGAAATGATTGAAGCTACTGACTGAATGAAAGGAGCTGGCATCTCACTCTCTTTGAATCTTCTTTATCATGCTAAGAGGAGCAGGAAAAAGCAAAAAATTTCAGAATTGCACCTTGCAATGTGGAGAAATTACTGTTTGTGCATTTACAATATTCATTGATTTTTACCATTGAAAAACGTCCAGAAATGATTGAAGCTACTGACTGAATGAAAGTAGCTGGCATCTCACTCTCTTTGAATCTTCTTTATCATGCTAAGAGGAGCAGGAAAAAGCAAAAAATTTCAGACTTGCACCTTGCAATGCGGAGAAATTACTGTTTGTGCATTTACAATATTCATTGATTTTTGCCATTGAAAAACATCATGTTATTCATATACCAGAAATGTTTGAAGCTACTGACTGAATGAAAGGAGCTGGCATCTCACTCTCTTTGAATCTTCTTTATCATGCTAAGAGGAGCAGGAAAAAGCAAAAAATTTCAGAATTGCACCTTGCAATGCGGAGAAATTACTGTTTGTGCATTTACAATATTCATTGATTTTTGCCATTGAAAAACGTCCAGAAATGATTGAAGCTACTGACTGAATGAAAGGAGCTGGCATCTCACTCTCTTTGAATCTTGTTTATCATGCTAAGAGGAGCAGGAAAAAGCAAAAAATTTCAGAATTGCACCTTGCAATGCGGAGAAATTACTGTTTGTGCATTTACAATATTCATTGATTTTTGCCTTTGAAAAACGTCCAGAAATGATTGAAGCTACTGACTGAATGAAAGGAGCTGGCATCTCACTCTCTTTGAATCTTCTTTATCATGCTAAGAGGAGCAGGAAAAAGCAAAAAAATTCAGAATTGCACCTTGCAAGGCGGAGAAATTACTGTTTGTGCATTTACAATATTCATTGATTTTTGCCATTGAAAAACATCATGTTATTCATATACCAGAAATGATTGAAGCTACTGACTGAATGAAAGGAGCTGGCATCTCACTCTCTTTGAATCTTCTTTATCATGCTAAGAGGAGCAGGAAAAGCAAAAAATTTCAGAATTGCACCTTGCAATGCGGAGAAATTACTGTTTGTGCATTTACAATATTCATTGATTTTTGCCATTGAAAAACGTCCAGAAATGATTGAAGCTACTGACTGAATGAAAGGAACTGGCATCTCACTCTCTTTGAATCTTCTTTATCATGCTAAGAGGAGCAGGAAAAAGCAAAAAATTTCAGAATTGCACCTTGCAATGCGGAGAAATTACTGTTTGTGCATTTACAAAATTCATTGATTTTTGCCATTGAAAAACATCATGTTATTCATATACCAGAAATGTTTGAAGCTACTGACTGAATGAAAGGAGCTGACATCTCACTCTCTTTGAATCTTCTTTATCATGCTAAGAGGAGCAGGAAAAAGCAAAAAATTTCAGAATTGCACCTTGCAATGCGGAGAAATTACTGTTTGTGCATTTACAATATTCATTGATTTTTGCCATTGAAAAACGTCCAGAAATGATTGAAGCTACTGACTGAATGAAAGGAGCTGGCATCTCACTCTCTTTGAATCTTCTTTATCATGCTAAGAGGAGCAGGAAAAAGCAAAAAATTTCAGAATTGCACCTTGCAATGCGGAGAAATTACTGTTTGTGCATTTACAATATTCATTGATTTTTGCCATTGAAAAACATCATGTTATTCATATACCAGAAATGATTGAAGCTACTGACTGAATGAAAGGAGCTGGCATCTCACTCTCTTTGAATCTTCTTTATCATGCTAAGAGGAGCAGGAAAAAGCAAAAAATTTCAGAATTGCACCTTGCAATGTGGAGAAATTACTGTTTGTGCATTTACAATATTCATTGATTTTTACCATTGAAAAACATCCAGAAATGATTGAAGCTACTGACTGAATGAAAGTAGCTGGCATCTCACTCTCTTTGAATCTTCTTTATCATGCTAAGAGGAGCAGGAAAAAGCAAAAAATTTCAGACTTGCACCTTGCAATGCGGAGAAATTACTGTTTGTGCATTTACAATATTCATTGATTTTTGCCATTGAAAAACATCATGTTATTCATATACCAGAAATGTTTGAAGCTACTGACACTGACTGAATGAAAGGAGCTGGCATCTCACTCTCTTTGAATCTTCTTTATCATGCTAAGAGGAGCAGGAAAAAGCAAAAAATTTCAGAATTGCACCTTGCAATGCGGAGAAATTACTGTTTGTGCATTTACAATATTCATTGATTTTTGCCATTGAAAAACGTCCAGAAATGATTGAAGCTACTGACTGAATGAAAGGAGCTGGCATCTCACTCTCTTTGAATCTTGTTTATCATGCTAAGAGGAGCAGGAAAAAGCAAAAAATTTCAGAATTGCACCTTGCAATGCGGAGAAATTACTGTTTGTGCATTTACAATATTCATTGATTTTTGCCATTGAAAAACGTCCAGAAATGATTGAAGCTACTGACTGAATGAAAGGAGCTGGCATCTCACTCTCTTTGAATCTTCTTTATCATGCTAAGAGGAGCAGGAAAAAGCAAAAAAATTCAGAATTGCACCTTGCAATGCGGAGAAATTACTGTTTGTGCATTTACAATATTCATTGATTTTTGCCATTGAAAAACATCATGTTATTCATATACCAGAAATGATTGAAGCTACTGACTGAATGAAAGGAGCTGGCATCTCACTCTCTTTGAATCTTCTTTATCATGCTAAGAGGAGCAGGAAAAAGCAAAAAATTTCAGAATTGCACCTTGCAATGCGGAGAAATTACTGTTTGTGCATTTACAATATTCATTGATTTTTGCCATTGAAAAACGTCCAGAAATGATTGAAGCTACTGACTGAATGAAAGGAGCTGGCATCTCACTCTCTTTGAATCTTCTTTATCATGCTAAGAGGAGCAGGAAAAAGCAAAAAATTTCAGAATTGCACCTTGCAATGCGGAGAAATTACTGTTTGTGCATTTACAATATTCATTGATTTTTGCCATTGAAAAACATCATGTTATTCATATACCAGAAATGATTGAAGCTACTGACTGAATGAAAGGAGCTGGCATCTCACTCTCTTTGAATCTTCTTTATCATGCTAAGAGGAGCAGGAAAAAGCAAAAAATTTCAGAATTGCACCTTGCAATGCGGAGAAATTACTGTTTGTGCATTTACAATATTCATTGATTTTTGCCATTGAAAAACGTCCAGAAATGATTGAAGCTACTGACTGAATGAAAGGAACTGGCATCTCACTCTCTTTGAATCTTCTTTATCATGCTAAGAGGAGCAGGAAAAAGCAAAAAATTTCAGAATTGCACCTTGCAATGCGGAGAAATTACTGTTTGTGCATTTACAAAATTCATTGATTTTTGCCATTGAAAAACATCATGTTATTCATATACCAGAAATGTTTGAAGCTACTGACTGAATGAAAGGAGCTGACATCTCACTCTCTTTGAATCTTCTTTATCATGCTAAGAGGAGCAGGAAAAAGCAAAAAATTTCAGAATTGCACCTTGCAATGCGGAGAAATTACTGTTTGTGCATTTACAATATTCATTGATTTTTGCCATTGAAAAACGTCCAGAAATGATTGAAGCTACTGACTGAATGAAAGGAGCTGGCATCTCACTCTCTTTGAATCTTCTTTATCATGCTAAGAGGAGCAGGAAAAAGCAAAAAATTTCAGAATTGCACCTTGCAATGCGGAGAAATTACTGTTTGTGCATTTACAATATTCATTGATTTTTGCCATTGAAAAACATCATGTTATTCATATACCAGAAATGATTGAAGCTACTGACTGAATGAAAGGAGCTGGCATCTCACTCTCTTTGAATCTTCTTTATCATGCTAAGAGGAGCAGGAAAAAGCAAAAAATTTCAGAATTGCACCTTGCAATTTGGAGAAATTACTGTTTGTGCATTTACAATATTCATTGATTTTTACCATTGAAAAACGTCCAGAAATGATTGAAGCTACTGACTGAATGAAAGTAGCTGGCATCTCACTCTCTTTGAATCTTCTTTATCATGCTAAGAGGAGCAGGAAAAAGCAAAAAATTTCAGACTTGCACCTTGCAATGCGGAGAAATTACTGTTTGTGCATTTACAATATTCATTGATTTTTGCCATTGAAAAACATCATGTTATTCATATACCAGAAATGTTTGAAGCTACTGACTGAATGAAAGGAGCTGGCATCTCACTCTCTTTGAATCTTCTTTATCATGCTAAGAGGAGCAGGAAAAAGCAAAAAATTTCAGAATTGCACCTTGCAATGCGGAGAAATTACTGTTTGTGCATTTACAATATTCATTGATTTTTGCCATTGAAAAACGTCCAGAAATGATTGAAGCTACTGACTGAATGAAAGGAGCTGGCATCTCACTCTCTTTGAATCTTGTTTATCATGCTAAGAGGAGCAGGAAAAAGCAAAAAATTTCAGAATTGCACCTTGCAATGCGGAGAAATTACTGTTTGTGCATTTACAATATTCATTGATTTTTGCCATTGAAAAACGTCCAGAAATGATTGAAGCTACTGACTGAATGAAAGGAGCTGGCATCTCACTCTCTTTGAATCTTCTTTATCATGCTAAGAGGAGCAGGAAAAAGCAAAAAAATTCAGAATTGCACCTTGCAATGCGGAGAAATTACTGTTTGTGCATTTACAATATTCATTGATTTTTGCCATTGAAAAACATCATGTTATTCATATACCAGAAATGATTGAAGCTACTGACTGAATGAAAGGAGCTGGCATCTCACTCTCTTTGAATCTTCTTTATCATGCTAAGAGGAGCAGGAAAAAGCAAAAAATTTCAGAATTGCACCTTGCAATGCGGAGAAATTACTGTTTGTGCATTTACAATATTCATTGATTTTTGCCATTGAAAAACGTCCAGAAATGATTGAAGCTACTGACTGAATGAAAGGAACTGGCATCTCACTCTCTTTGAATCTTCTTTATCATGCTAAGAGGAGCAGGAAAAAGCAAAAAATTTCAGAATTGCACCTTGCAATGCGGAGAAATTACTGTTTGTGCATTTACAAAATTCATTGATTTTTGCCATTGAAAAACATCATGTTATTCATATACCAGAAATGTTTGAAGCTACTGACTGAATGAAAGGAGCTGACATCTCACTCTCTTTGAATCTTCTTTATCATGCTAAGAGGAGCAGGAAAAAGCAAAAAATTTCAGAATTGCACCTTGCAATGCGGAGAAATTACTGTTTGTGCATTTACAATATTCATTGATTTTTGCCATTGAAAAACGTCCAGAAATGATTGAAGCTACTGACTGAATGAAAGGAGCTGGCATCTCACTCTCTTTGAATCTTCTTTATCATGCTAAGAGGAGCAGGAAAAAGCAAAAAATTTCAGAATTTCACCTTGCAATGCGGAGAAATTACTGTTTGTGCATTTACAATATTCATTGATTTTTGCCATTGAAAAACATCATGTTATTCATATACCAGAAATGTTTGAAGCTACTGACTGAATGAAAGGAGCTGGCATCTCACTCTCTTTGAATCTTCTTTATCATGCTAAGAGGAGCAGGAAAAAGCAAAAAATTTCAGAATTGCACCTTGCAATGCGGAGAAATTACTGTTTGTGCATTTACAATATTCATTGATTTTTGCCATTGAAAAACGTCCAGAAATGATTGAAGCTACTGACTGAATGAAAGGAGCTGGCATCTCACTCTCTTTGAATCTTCTTTATCATGCTAAGAGGAGCAGGAAAAAGCAAAAAATTTCAGAATTGCACCTTGCAATGCGGAGAAATTACTGTTTGTGCATTTACAATATTCATTGATTTTTGCCATTGAGAAACGTCCAGAAATGATTGAAGCTACTGACTGAATGAAAGGAGCTGGCATCTCACTCTCTTTGAATCTTCTTTATCATGCTAAGAGGAGCAGGAAAAAGCAAAAAATTTCAGAATTGCAACTTGCAATGCGGAGAAATTACTGTTTGTGCATTTACAATATTCATTGATTTTTGCCATTGAAAAACATCATGTTATTCATATACCAGAAATGATTGAAGCTACTGACTGAATGAAAGGAGCTGGCATCTCACTCTCTTTGAATCTTCTTTATCATGCTAAGAGGAGCAGGAAAAAGCAAAAAATTTCAGAATTGCACCTTGCAATGCGGAGAAATTACTGTTTGTGCATTTACAATATTCATTGATTTTTGCCATTGAAAAACGTCCAGAAATGATTGAAGCTACTGACTGAATGAAAGGAGCTGGCATCTCACTCTCTTTGAATCTTCTTTATCATGCTAAGAGGAGCAGGAAAAAGCAAAAAATTTCAGAATTGCACCTTGCAATGCGGAGAAATTACTGTTTGTGCTTTTACAATATTCATTGATTTTTGCCATTGAAAAACATCATATTATTCATATACCAGAAATGTTTGAAGCTACTGACTGAATGAAAGGAGCTGGCATCTCACTCTCTTTGAATCTTCTTTATCATGCTAAGAGGAGCAGGAAAAAGCAAAAAATTTCAGAATTGCACCTTGCAATGCGGAGAAATTACTGTTTGTGCATTTACAATATTCATTGATTTTTGCCATTGAAAAACGTCCAGAAATGATTGAAGCTACTGACTGAATGAAAGGAGCTGGCATCTCACTCTCTTTGAATCTTCTTTATCATGCTAAGAGGAGCAGGAAAAAGCAAAAAATTTCAGAATTGCACCTTGCAATGCGGAGAAATTACTGTTTGTGCATTTACAATATTCATTGATTTTTGCCATTGAAAAACGTCCAGAAATGATTGAAGCTACTGACTGAATGAAAGGAGCTGGCATCTCACTCTCTTTGAATCTTCTTTATCATGCTAAGAGGAGCAGGAAAAAGCAAAAAATTTCAGAATTGCACCTTGCAATGCGGAGAAATTACTGTTTGTGCATTTACAATATTCATTGATTTTTGCCATTGAAAAACATCATGTTATTCATATACCAGAAATGATTGAAGCTACTGACTGAATGAAAGGAGCTGGCATCTTACTCTCTTTGAATCTTCTTTGTCATGCTAAGAGGAGCAGGAAAAAGCAAAAAATTTCAGAATTGCACCTTGCAATGCGGAGAAATTACTGTTTGTGCATTTACAATATTCATTGATTTTTGCCATTGAAAAACGTCCAGAAATGATTGAAGCTACTGACTGAATGAAAGGAGCTGGCATCTCACTCTCTTTGAATCTTCTTTATCATGCTAAGAGGAGCAGGAAAAAGCAAAAAATTTCAGAATTGCACCTTGCAATGCGGAGAAATTACTGTTTGTGCATTTACAATATTCATTGATTTTTGCCATTGAAAAACGTCCAGAAATGATTGAAGCTACTGACTGAATGAAAGGAGCTGGCATCTCACTCTCTTTGAATCTTCTTTATCATGCTAAGAGGAGCAGGAAAAAGCAAAAAATTTCAGAATTCCACCTTGCAATGCGGAGAAATTACTGTTTGTGCATTTACAATATTCATTGATTTTTGCCATTGAAAAACATCATGTTATTCATAGACCAGAAATGTTTGTAGCTACTGACTGAATGAAAGGAGCTGGCATCTCACTCTCTTTGAATCTTCTTTATCATGCTAAGAGGAGCAGGAAAAAGCAAAAAATTTCAGAATTGCACCTTGCAATGCGGAGAAATTACTGTTTGTGCATTTACAATATTCATTGATTTTTGCCATTGAAAAACGTCCAGAAATGATTGAAGCTACTGACTGAATGAAAGGAGCTGGCATCTCACTCTCTTTGAATCTTCTTTATCATGCTAAGAGGAGCAGGAAAAAGCAAAAAATTTCAGAATTGCACCTTGCAATGCGGAGAAATTACTGTTTGTGCATTTACAATATTCATTGATTTTTGCCATTGAAAAACGTCCAGAAATGATTGAAGCTACTGACTGAATGAAAGGAGCTGGCATCTCACTCTCTTTGAATCTTCTTTATCATGCTAAGAGGAGCAGGAAAAAGCAAAAAATTTCAGAATTGCACCTTGCAATGCGGAGAAATTACTCTTTGTGCATTTACAATATTCATTGATTTTTGCCATTGAAAAACATCATGTTATTCATATACCAGAAATGTTTGAAGCTACTGACTGAATGAAAGGAGCTGGCATCTCACTCTCTTTGAATCTTCTTTATCATGCTAAGAGGAGCAGGAAAAAGCAAAAAATTTCAGAATTGCACCTTGCAATGCGGAGAAATTACTGTTTGTGCATTTACAATATTCATTGATTTTTGCCATTGAAAAACGTCCAGAAATGATTGAAGCTACTGACTGAATGAAAGGAGCTGGCATCTCACTCTCTTTGAATCTTCTTTATCATGCTAAGAGGAGCAGGAAAAAGCAAAAAATTTCAGAATTGCACCTTGCAATGCGGAGAAATTACTGTTTGTGCATTTACAATATTCATTGATTTTTGCCATTGAAAAACATCATGTTATTCATATACCAGAAATGTTTGTAGCTACTGACTGAATGAAAGGAGCTGGCATCTCACTCTCTTTGAATCTTCTTTATCATGCTAAGAGGAGCAGGAAAAAGCAAAAAATTTCAGAATTGCACCTTGCAATGCGGAGAAATTACTGTTTGTGCATTTACAATATTCATTGATTTTTGCCATTGAAAAACGTCCAGAAATGATTGAAGCTACTGACTGAATGAAAGGAGCTGGCATCTCACTCTCTTTGAATCTTCTTTATCATGCTAAGAGGAGCAGGAAAAAGCAAAAAATTTCAGAATTGCACCTTGCAATGCGGAGAAATTACTGTTTGTGCTTTTACAATATTCATTGATTTTTGCCATTGAAAAACATCATATTATTCATATACCAGAAATGTTTGAAGCTACTGACTGAATGAAAGGAGCTGGCATCTCACTCTCTTTGAATCTTCTTTATCATGCTAAGAGGAGCAGGAAAAAGCAAAAAATTTCAGAATTGCACCTTGCAATGCGGAGAAATTACTGTTTGTGCATTTACAATATTCATTGATTTTTGCCATTGAAAAACGTCCAGAAATGATTGAAGCTACTGACTGAATGAAAGGAGCTGGCATCTCACTCTCTTTGAATCTTCTTTATCATGCTAAGAGGAGCAGGAAAAAGCAAAAAATTTCAGAATTGCACCTTGCAATGCGGAGAAATTACTGTTTGTGCATTTACAATATTCATTGATTTTTGCCATTGAAAAACGTCCAGAAATGATTGAAGCTACTGACTGAATGAAAGGAGCTGGCATCTCACTCTCTTTGAATCTTCTTTATCATGCTAAGAGGAGCAGGAAAAAGCAAAAAATTTCAGAATTGCACCTTGCAATGCGGAGAAATTACTGTTTGTGCATTTACAATATTCATTGATTTTTGCCATTGAAAAACATCATGTTATTCATATACCAGAAATGATTGAAGCTACTGACTGAATGAAAGGAGCTGGCATCTTACTCTCTTTGAATCTTCTTTGTCATGCTAAGAGGAGCAGGAAAAAGCAAAAAATTTCAGAATTGCACCTTGCAATGCGGAGAAATTACTGTTTGTGCATTTACAATATTCATTGATTTTTGCCATTGAAAAACGTCCAGAAATGATTGAAGCTACTGACTGAATGAAAGGAGCTGGCATCTCACTCTCTTTGAATCTTCTTTATCATGCTAAGAGGAGCAGGAAAAAGCAAAAAATTTCAGAATTGCACCTTGCAATGCGGAGAAATTACTGTTTGTGCATTTACAATATTCATTGATTTTTGCCATTGAAAAACGTCCAGAAATGATTGAAGCTACTGACTGAATGAAAGGAGCTGGCATCTCACTCTCTTTGAATCTTCTTTATCATGCTAAGAGGAGCAGGAAAAAGCAAAAAATTTCAGAATTGCACCTTGCAATGCGGAGAAATTACTGTTTGTGCATTTACAATATTCATTGATTTTTGCCATTGAAAAACATCATGTTATTCATATACCAGAAATGTTTGTAGCTACTGACTGAATGAAAGGAGCTGGCATCTCACTCTCTTTGAATCTTCTTTATCATGCTAAGAGGAGCAGGAAAAAGCAAAAAATTTCAGAATTGCACCTTGCAATGCGGAGAAATTACTGTTTGTGCATTTACAATATTCATTGATTTTTGCCATTGAAAAACGTCCAGAAATGATTGAAGCTACTGACTGAATGAAAGGAGCTGGCATCTCACTCTCTTTGAATCTTCTTTATCAAGCTAAGAGGAGCAGGAAAAAGCAAAAAATTTCAGAATTGCACCTTGCAATGCGGAGAAATTACTGTTTGTGCATTTACAATATTCATTCATTTTTGCCATTGAAAAACGTCCAGAAATGATTGAAGCTACTGACTGAATGAAAGGAGCTGGCATCTCACTCTCTTTGAATCTTCTTTATCATGCTAAGAGGAGCAGGAAAAAGCAAAAAATTTCAGAATTGCACCTTGCAATGCGGAGAAATTACTCTTTGTGCATTTACAATATTCATTGATTTTTGCCATTGAAAAACATCATGTTATTCATATACCAGAAATGTTTGAAGCTACTGACTGAATGAAAGGAGCTGGCATCTCACTCTCTTTGAATCTTCTTTATCATGCTAAGAGGAGCAGGAAAAAGCAAAAAATTTCAGAATTGCACCTTGCAATGCGGAGAAATTACTGTTTGTGCATTTACAATATTCATTGATTTTTGCCATTGAAAAACGTCCAGAAATGATTGAAGCTACTGACTGAATGAAAGGAGCTGGCATCTCACTCTCTTTGAATCTTCTTTATCATGCTAAGAGGAGCAGGAAAAAGCAAAAAATTTCAGAATTGCACCTTGCAATGCGGAGAAATTACTGTTTGTGCATTTACAATATTCATTGATTTTTGCCATTGAAAAACATCATGTTATTCATATACCAGAAATGTTTGTAGCTACTGACTGAATGAAAGGAGCTGGCATCTCACTCTCTTTGAATCTTCTTTATCATGCTAAGAGGAGCAGGAAAAAGCAAAAAATTTCAGAATTGCACCTTGCAATGCGGAGAAATTACTGTTTGTGCATTTACAATATTCATTGATTTTTGCCATTGAAAAACGTCCAGAAATGATTGAAGCTACTGACTGAATGAAAGGAGCTGGCATCTCACTCTCTTTGAATCTTCTTTATCATGCTAAGAGGAGCAGGAAAAAGCAAAAAATTTCAGAATTGCACCTTGCAATGCGGAGAAATTACTGTTTGTGCATTTACAATATTCATTGATTTTTGTCATTGAAAAACGTCCAGAAATGATTGAAGCTACTGACTGAATGAAAGGAGCTGGCATCTCACTCTCTTTGAATCTTCTTTATCATGCTAAGAGGAGCAGGAAAAAGCAAAAAATTTCAGAATTGCACCTTGCAATGCGGAGAAATTACTCTTTGTGCATTTACAATATTCATTGATTTTTGCCATTGAAAAACATCATGTTATTCATATACCAGAAATGTTTGAAGCTACTGACTGAATGAAAGGAGCTGGCATCTCACTCTCTTTGAATCTTCTTTATCATGCTAAGAGGAGCAGGAAAAAGCAAAAAATTTCAGAATTGCACCTTGCAATGCGGAGAAATTACTGTTTGTGCATTTACAATATTCATTGATTTTTGCCATTGAAAAACATCATGTTATTCATATACCAGAAATGTTTGAAGCTACTGACTGAATGAAAGGAGCTGGCATCTCACTCTCTTTGAATCTTCTTTATCATGCTGAGGAGCAGGAAAAAGCAAAAAATTTCAGAATTGCACCTTGCAATGTGGAGAAATTACTGTTTGTGCATTTACAATATTCATTGATTTTTACCATTGAAAAACGTCCAGAAATGATTGAAGCTACTGACTGAATGAAAGTAGCTGGCATCTCACTCTCTTTGAATCTTCTTTATCATGCTAAGAGGAGCAGGAAAAAGCAAAAAATTTCAGACTTGCACCTTGCAATGCGGAGAAATTACTGTTTGTGCATTTACAATATTCATTGATTTTTGCCATTGAAAAACATCATGTTATTCATATACCAGAAATGTTTGAAGCTACTGACTGAATGAAAGGAGCTGGCATCTCACTCTCTTTGAATCTTCTTTATCATGCTAAGAGGAGCAGGAAAAAGCAAAAAATTTCAGAATTGCACCTTGCAATGCGGAGAAATTACTGTTTGTGCATTTACAATATTCATTGATTTTTGCCATTGAAAAACGTCCAGAAATGATTGAAGCTACTGACTGAATGAAAGGAGCTGGCATCTCACTCTCTTTGAATCTTCTTTATCATGCTAAGAGGAGCAGGAAAAAGCAAAAAATTTCAGAATTGCACCTTGCAATGCGGAGAAATTACTGTTTGTGCATTTACAACATTCATTGATTTTTGCCATTGAAAAACGTCCAGAAATGATTGAAGCTACTGACTGAATGAAAGGAGCTGGCATCTCACTCTCTTTGAATCTTCTTTGACATGCTAAGAGGAGCAGGAAAAATCAAAAAATTTCAGAATTGCACCTTGCAATGTGGAGAAATTACTGTTTGTGCATTTACAATATTCAATGATTTTTGCCATTGAAAAACATGTTATTCATATACCAGAAATGTTTGAAGCTACTGACTGAATGAAAGGAGTTGGCACCTCACTCTCTTTGAATCTTCTTTATCATGCTAAGAGGAGCGGGAAAAAGCAAAAAACTTCAGAATTGCACCTTGCAATGCGGAGAAATTACTGTTTGTGCATTTACAATATTCATTGATTTTTGCCATTGAAAAACATCCAGAAATGATTGAAGGTACTGACTGAATGAAAGGAGCTGGCATCTCACTCTCTTTGAATCTTCTTTATCATGCTAAGAGGAGCAGGAAAAAGCAAAAAATTTCAGAATTGCACCTTGCAATGCGGAGAAATTACTGTTTGTGCATTTACAATATTCATTGATTTTTGCCATTGAAAAACGTCCAGAAATGATTGAAGCTACTGACTGAATGAAAGGAGCTGGCATCTCACTCTCTTTGAATCTTCTTTATCATGCTAAGAGGAGCAGGAAAAAGCCAAAAATTTCAGAATTGCACCTTGCAATGCGGAGAAATTACAGTTTGTGCATTTACAATATTCATTGATTTTTGCCATTGAAAAACATCCAGAAATGATTGAAGCTACTGACTGAATGAAAGGAGCTGGCATCTCACTCTCTTTGAATATTCTTTATCATGCTAAGAGGAGCAGGAAAAAGCAAAAAATTTCAGAATTGCACCTTGCAATGCGGAGAAATTACTGTTTGTGCATTTACAATATTCATTGATTTTTGCCATTGAAAAACATCATGTTATTCATATACCAGAAATGTTTGAAGCTACTGACTGAATGAAAGGAGCTGGCATCTCACTCTCTTTGAATCTTCTTTATCATGCTAAGAGGAGCAGGAAAAAGCAAAAAATTTCAGAATTGCACCTTGCAATGCGGAGAAATTACTGTTTGTGCATTTACAATATTCATTGATTTTTGCCATTGAAAAACATCATGTTATTCATATACCAGAAATGTTTGAAGCTACTGACTGAATGAAAGGAGCTGGCATCTCACTCTCTTTGAATCTTCTTTATCATGCTAAGAGGAGCAGGAAAAAGCAAAAAATTTCAGAATTGCACCTTGCAATGTGGAGAAATTACTGTTTGTGCATTTACAATATTCATTGATTTTTACCATTGAAAAACGTCCAGAAATGATTGAAGCTACTGACTGAATGAAAGTAGCTGGCATCTCACTCTCTTTGAATCTTCTTTATCATGCTAAGAGGAGCAGGAAAAAGCAAAAAATTTCAGAATTGCACCTTGCAATGCAGAGAAATTACTGTTTGTGCATTTACAATATTCATTGATTTTTGCCATTGAAAAACATCATGTTATTCATATACCAGAAATGTTTGAAGCTACTGACTGAATGAAAGGAGCTGGCATCTCACTCTCTTTGAATCTTCTTTATCATGCTAAGAGGAGCAGGAAAAAGCAAAAAATTTCAGAATTGCACCTTGCAATGTGGAGAAATTACTGTTTGTGCATTTACAATATTCATTGATTTTTACCATTGAAAAACGTCCAGAAATGATTGAAGCTACTGACTGAATGAAAGTAGCTGGCATCTCACTCTCTTTGAATCTTCTTTATCATGCTAAGAGGAGCAGAAAAAAGCAAAAAATTTCAGACTTGCACCTTGCAATGCGGAGAAATTACTGTTTGTGCATTTACAATATTCATTGATTTTTGCCATTGAAAAACATCATGTTATTCATATACCAGAAATGTTTGAAGCTACTGACTGAATGAAAGGAGCTGGCATCTCACTCTCTTTGAATCTTCTTTATCATGCTATGAGGAGCAGGAAAAAGCAAAAAATTTCAGAATTGCACCTTGCAATGCGGAGAAATTACTGTTTGTGCATTTACAACATTCATTGATTTTTGCCATTGAAAAACGTCCAGAAATGATTGAAGCTACTGACTGAATGAAAGGAGCTGGCATCTCACTCTCTTTGAATCTTGTTTATCATGCTAAGAGGAGCAGGAAAAAGCAAAAAATTTCAGAATTGCACCTTGCAATGCGGAGAAATTACTGTTTGTGCATTTACAATATTCATTGATTTTTGCCATTGAAAAACGTCCAGAAATGATTGAAGCTACTGACTGAATGAAAGGAGCTGGCATCTCACTCTCTTTGAATCTTCTTTATCATGCTAAGAGGAGCAGGAAAAAGCAAAAAATTTCAGAATTGCACCTTGCAATGCGGAGAAATTACTGTTTTTGCATTTACAATATTCATTGATTTTTGCCATTGAAAAACATCATGTTATTCATATACCAGAAATGATTGAAGCTACTGACTGAATGAAAGGAGCTGGCATCTCACTCTCTTTGAATCTTCTTTATCATGCTAAGAGGAGCAGGAAAAAGCAAAAAATTTCAGAATTGCACCTTGCAATGCGGAGAAATTACTGTTTGTGCATTTACAATATTCATTGATTTTTGCCATTGAAAAACGTCCAGAAATGATTGAAGCTACTGACTGAATGAAAGGAACTGGCATCTCACTCTCTTTGAATCTTCTTTATCATGCTAAGAGGAGCAGGAAAAAGCAAAAAATTTCAGAATTGCACCTTGCAATGCGGAGAAATTACTGTTTGTGCATTTACAAAATTCATTGATTTTTGCCATTGAAAAACGTCCAGAAATGATTGAAGCTACTGACTGAATGAAAGGAGCTGGCATCTCACTCTCTTTGAATCTTCTTTATCATGCTAAGAGGAGCAGGAAAAAGCAAAAAATTTCAGAATTGCACCTTGCAATGCGGAGAAATTACTGTTTGTGCATTTACAATATTCATTGATTTTTGCCATTGAAAAACATCATGTTATTCATATACCAGAAATGATTGAAGCTACTGACTGAATGAAAGGAGCTGGCATCTCACTCTCTTTGAATCTTCTTTATCATGCTAAGAGGAGCAGGAAAAAGCAAAAAATTTCAGAATTGCACCTTGCAATGCGGAGAAATTACTGTTTGTGCATTTACAATATTCATTGATTTTTGCCATTGAAAAACGTCCAGAAATGATTGAAGCTACTGACTGAATGAAAGGAACTGGCATCTCACTCTCTTTGAATCTTCTTTATCATGCTAAGAGGAGCAGGAAAAAGCAAAAAATTTCAGAATTGCACCTTGCAATGCGGAGAAATTACTGTTTGTGCATTTACAAAATTCATTGATTTTTGCCATTGAAAAACATCATGTTATTCATATACCAGAAATGTTTGAAGCTACTGACTGAATGAAAGGAGCTGACATCTCACTCTCTTTGAATCTTCTTTATCATGCTAAGAGGAGCAGGAAAAAGCAAAAAATTTCAGAATTGCACCTTGCAATGCGGAGAAATTACTGTTTGTGCATTTACAATATTCATTGATTTTTGCCATTGAAAAACGTCCAGAAATGATTGAAGCTACTGACTGAATGAAAGGAGCTGGCATCTCACTCTCTTTGAATCTTTATCATGCTAAGAGGAGCAGGAAAAAGCAAAAAATTTCAGAATTGCACCTTGCAATGCGGAGAAATTACTGTTTTTGCATTTACAATATTCATTGATTTTTGCCATTGAAAAACATCATGTTATTCATATACCAGAAATGATTGAAGCTACTGACTGAATGAAAGGAGCTGGCATCTCACTCTCTTTGAATCTTCTTTATCATGCTAAGAGGAGCAGGAAAAAGCAAAAAATTTCAGAATTGCACCTTGCAATGCGGAGAAATTACTGTTTGTGCATTTACAATATTCATTGATTTTTGCCATTGAAAAACGTCCAGAAATGATTGAAGCTACTGACTGAATGAAAGGAACTGGCATCTCACTCTCTTTGAATCTTCTTTATCATGCTAAGAGGAGCAGGAAAAAGCAAAAAATTTCAGAATTGCACCTTGCAATGCGGAGAAATTACTGTTTGTGCATTTACAAAATTCATTGATTTTTGCCATTGAAAAACGTCCAGAAATGATTGAAGCTACTGACTGAATGAAAGGAGCTGGCATCTCACTCTCTTTGAATCTTCTTTATCATGCTAAGAGGAGCAGGAAAAAGCAAAAAATTTCAGAATTGCACCTTGCAATGCGGAGAAATTACTGTTTGTGCATTTACAATATTCATTGATTTTTGCCATTGAAAAACATCATGTTATTCATATACCAGAAATGATTGAAGCTACTGACTGAATGAAAGGAGCTGGCATCTCACTCTCTTTGAATCTTCTTTATCATGCTAAGAGGAGCAGGAAAAAGCAAAAAATTTCAGAATTGCACCTTGCAATGCGGAGAAATTACTGTTTGTGCATTTACAATATTCATTGATTTTTGCCATTGAAAAACGTCCAGAAATGATTGAAGCTACTGACTGAATGAAAGGAACTGGCATCTCACTCTCTTTGAATCTTCTTTATCATGCTAAGAGGAGCAGGAAAAAGCAAAAAATTTCAGAATTGCACCTTGCAATGCGGAGAAATTACTGTTTGTGCATTTACAAAATTCATTGATTTTTGCCATTGAAAAACATCATGTTATTCATATACCAGAAATGTTTGAAGCTACTGACTGAATGAAAGGAGCTGACATCTCACTCTCTTTGAATCTTCTTTATCATGCTAAGAGGAGCAGGAAAAAGCAAAAAATTTCAGAATTGCACCTTGCAATGCGGAGAAATTACTGTTTGTGCATTTACAATATTCATTGATTTTTGCCATTGAAAAACGTCCAGAAATGATTGAAGCTACTGACTGAATGAAAGGAGCTGGCATCTCACTCTCTTTGAATCTTCTTTATCATGCTAAGAGGAGCAGGAAAAAGCAAAAAAATTCAGAATTGCACCTTGCAATGCGGAGAAATTACTGTTTGTGCATTTACAATATTCATTGATTTTTGCCATTGAAAAACATCATGTTATTCATATACCAGAAATGATTGAAGCTACTGACTGAATGAAAGGAGCTGGCATCTCACTCTCTTTGAATCTTCTTTATCATGCTAAGAGGAGCAGGAAAAAGCAAAAAATTTCAGAATTGCACCTTGCAATGTGGAGAAATTACTGTTTGTGCATTTACAATATTCATTGATTTTTACCATTGAAAAACGTCCAGAAATGATTGAAGCTACTGACTGAATGAAAGTAGCTGGCATCTCACTCTCTTTGAATCTTCTTTATCATGCTAAGAGGAGCAGGAAAAAGCAAAAAATTTCAGACTTGCACCTTGCAATGCGGAGAAATTACTGTTTGTGCATTTACAATATTCATTGATTTTTGCCATTGAAAAACATCATGTTATTCATATACCAGAAATGTTTGAAGCTACTGACTGAATGAAAGGAGCTGGCATCTCACTCTCTTTGAATCTTCTTTATCATGCTAAGAGGAGCAGGAAAAAGCAAAAAATTTCAGAATTGCACCTTGCAATGCGGAGAAATTACTGTTTGTGCATTTACAATATTCATTGATTTTTGCCATTGAAAAACGTCCAGAAATGATTGAAGCTACTGACTGAATGAAAGGAGCTGGCATCTCACTCTCTTTGAATCTTGTTTATCATGCTAAGAGGAGCAGAAAAAAGCAAAAAATTTCAGAATTGCACCTTGCAATGCGGAGAAATTACTGTTTGTGCATTTACAATATTCATTGATTTTTGCCATTGAAAAACGTCCAGAAATGATTGAAGCTACTGACTGAATGAAAGGAGCTGGCATCTCACTCTCTTTGAATCTTCTTTATCATGCTAAGAGGAGCAGGAAAAAGCAAAAAAATTCAGAATTGCACCTTGCAATGCGGAGAAATTACTGTTTGTGCATTTACAATATTCATTGATTTTTGCCATTGAAAAACATCATGTTATTCATATACCAGAAATGATTGAAGCTACTGACTGAATGAAAGGAGCTGGCATCTCACTCTCTTTGAATCTTCTTTATCATGCTAAGAGGAGCAGGAAAAAGCAAAAAATTTCAGAATTGCACCTTGCAATGCGGAGAAATTACTGTTTGTGCATTTACAATATTCATTGATTTTTGCCATTGAAAAACGTCCAGAAATGATTGAAGCTACTGACTGAATGAAAGGAACTGGCATCTCACTCTCTTTGAATCTTCTTTATCATGCTAAGAGGAGCAGGAAAAAGCAAAAAATTTCAGAATTGCACCTTGCAATGCGGAGAAATTACTGTTTGTGCATTTACAAAATTCATTGATTTTTGCCATTGAAAAACATCATGTTATTCATATACCAGAAATGTTTGAAGCTACTGACTGAATGAAAGGAGCTGACATCTCACTCTCTTTGAGTCTTCTTTATCATGCTAAGAGGAGCAGGAAAAAGCAAAAAATTTCAGAATTGCACCTTGCAATGCGGAGAAATTACTGTTTGTGCATTTACAATATTCATTGATTTTTGCCATTGAAAAACGTCCAGAAATGATTGAAGCTACTGACTGAATGAAAGGAGCTGGCATCTCACTCTCTTTGAATCTTCTTTATCATGCTAAGAGGAGCAGGAAAAAGCAAAAAATTTCAGAATTGCACCTTGCAATGCGGAGAAATTACTGTTTGTGCATTTACAATATTCATTGATTTTTGCCATTGAAAAACATCATGTTATTCATATACCAGAAATGTTTGAAGCTACTGACTGAATGAAAGGAGCTGGCATCTCACTCTCTTTGAATCTTCTTTATCATGCTAAGAGGAGCAGGAAAAAGCAAAAAATTTCAGAATTGCACCTTGCAATGCGGAGAAATTACTGTTTGTGCATTTACAATATTCATTGATTTTTGCCATTGAAAAACATCATGTTATTCATATACCAGAAATGATTGAAGCTACTGACTGAATGAAAGGAGCTGGCATCTCACTCTCTTTGAATCTTCTTTATCATGCTAAGAGGAGCAGGAAAAAGCAAAAAATTTCAGAATTGCACCTTGCAATGCGGAGAAATTACTGTTTGTGCATTTACAATATTCATTGATTTTTGCCATTGAAAAACGTCCAGAAATGATTGAAGCTACTGACTGAATGAAAGGAGCTGGCATCTCACTCTCTTTGAATCTTTATCATGCTAAGAGGAGCAGGAAAAAGCAAAAAATTTCAGAATTGCACCTTGCAATGCGGAGAAATTACTGTTTTTGCATTTACAATATTCATTGATTTTTGCCATTGAAAAACATCATGTTATTCATATACCAGAAATGATTGAAGCTACTGACTGAATGAAAGGAGCTGGCATCTCACTCTCTTTGAATCTTCTTTATCATGCTAAGAGGAGCAGGAAAAAGCAAAAAATTTCAGAATTGCACCTTGCAATGCGGAGAAATTACTGTTTGTGCATTTACAATATTCATTGATTTTTGCCATTGAAAAACGTCCAGAAATGATTGAAGCTACTGACTGAATGAAAGGAACTGGCATCTCACTCTCTTTGAATCTTCTTTATCATGCTAAGAGGAGCAGGAAAAAGCAAAAAATTTCAGAATTGCACCTTGCAATGCGGAGAAATTACTGTTTGTGCATTTACAAAATTCATTGATTTTTGCCATTGAAAAACGTCCAGAAATGATTGAAGCTACTGACTGAATGAAAGGAGCTGGCATCTCACTCTCTTTGAATCTTCTTTATCATGCTAAGAGGAGCAGGAAAAAGCAAAAAATTTCAGAATTGCACCTTGCAATGCGGAGAAATTACTGTTTGTGCATTTACAATATTCATTGATTTTTGCCATTGAAAAACATCATGTTATTCATATACCAGAAATGATTGAAGCTACTGACTGAATGAAAGGAGCTGGCATCTCACTCTCTTTGAATCTTCTTTATCATGCTAAGAGGAGCAGGAAAAAGCAAAAAATTTCAGAATTGCACCTTGCAATGCGGAGAAATTACTGTTTGTGCATTTACAATATTCATTGATTTTTGCCATTGAAAAACGTCCAGAAATGATTGAAGCTACTGACTGAATGAAAGGAACTGGCATCTCACTCTCTTTGAATCTTCTTTATCATGCTAAGAGGAGCAGGAAAAAGCAAAAAATTTCAGAATTGCACCTTGCAATGCGGAGAAATTACTGTTTGTGCATTTACAAAATTCATTGATTTTTGCCATTGAAAAACATCATGTTATTCATATACCAGAAATGTTTGAAGCTACTGACTGAATGAAAGGAGCTGACATCTCACTCTCTTTGAATCTTCTTTATCATGCTAAGAGGAGCAGGAAAAAGCAAAAAATTTCAGAATTGCACCTTGCAATGCGGAGAAATTACTGTTTGTGCATTTACAATATTCATTGATTTTTGCCATTGAAAAACGTCCAGAAATGATTGAAGCTACTGACTGAATGAAAGGAGCTGGCATCTCACTCTCTTTGAATCTTCTTTATCATGCTAAGAGGAGCAGGAAAAAGCAAAAAATTTCAGAATTGCACCTTGCAATGCGGAGAAATTACTGTTTGTGCATTTACAATATTCATTGATTTTTGCCATTGAAAAACATCATGTTATTCATATACCAGAAATGATTGAAGCTACTGACTGAATGAAAGGAGCTGGCATCTCACTCTCTTTGAATCTTCTTTATCATGCTAAGAGGAGCAGGAAAAAGCAAAAAATTTCAGAATTGCACCTTGCAATGTGGAGAAATTACTGTTTGTGCATTTACAATATTCATTGATTTTTACCATTGAAAAACGTCCAGAAATGATTGAAGCTACTGACTGAATGAAAGTAGCTGGCATCTCACTCTCTTTGAATCTTCTTTATCATGCTAAGAGGAGCAGGAAAAAGCAAAAAATTTCAGACTTGCACCTTGCAATGCGGAGAAATTACTGTTTGTGCATTTACAATATTCATTGATTTTTGCCATTGAAAAACATCATGTTATTCATATACCAGAAATGTTTGAAGCTACTGACTGAATGAAAGGAGCTGGCATCTCACTCTCTTTGAATCTTCTTTATCATGCTAAGAGGAGCAGGAAAAAGCAAAAAATTTCAGAATTGCACCTTGCAATGCGGAGAAATTACTGTTTGTGCATTTACAATATTCATTGATTTTTGCCATTGAAAAACGTCCAGAAATGATTGAAGCTACTGACTGAATGAAAGGAGCTGGCATCTCACTCTCTTTGAATCTTGTTTATCATGCTAAGAGGAGCAGAAAAAAGCAAAAAATTTCAGAATTGCACCTTGCAATGCGGAGAAATTACTGTTTGTGCATTTACAATATTCATTGATTTTTGCCATTGAAAAACGTCCAGAAATGATTGAAGCTACTGACTGAATGAAAGGAGCTGGCATCTCACTCTCTTTGAATCTTCTTTATCATGCTAAGAGGAGCAGGAAAAAGCAAAAAAATTCAGAATTGCACCTTGCAATGCGGAGAAATTACTGTTTGTGCATTTACAATATTCATTGATTTTTGCCATTGAAAAACATCATGTTATTCATATACCAGAAATGATTGAAGCTACTGACTGAATGAAAGGAGCTGGCATCTCACTCTCTTTGAATCTTCTTTATCATGCTAAGAGGAGCAGGAAAAAGCAAAAAAATTCAGAATTGCACCTTGCAATGCGGAGAAATTACTGTTTGTGCATTTACAATATTCATTGATTTTTGCCATTGAAAAACGTCCAGAAATGATTGAAGCTACTGACTGAATGAAAGGAACTGGCATCTCACTCTCTTTGAATCTTCTTTATCATGCTAAGAGGAGCAGGAAAAAGCAAAAAATTTCAGAATTGCACCTTGCAATGCGGAGAAATTACTGTTTGTGCATTTACAAAATTCATTGATTTTTGCCATTGAAAAACATCATGTTATTCATATACCAGAAATGTTTGAAGCTACTGACTGAATGAAAGGAGCTGACATCTCACTCTCTTTGAGTCTTCTTTATCATGCTAAGAGGAGCAGGAAAAAGCAAAAAATTTCAGAATTGCACCTTGCAATGCGGAGAAATTACTGTTTGTGCATTTACAATATTCATTGATTTTTGCCATTGAAAAACGTCCAGAAATGATTGAAGCTACTGACTGAATGAAAGGAGCTGGCATCTCACTCTCTTTGAATCTTCTTTATCATGCTAAGAGGAGCAGGAAAAAGCAAAAAATTTCAGAATTGCACCTTGCAATGCGGAGAAATTACTGTTTGTGCATTTACAATATTCATTGATTTTTGCCATTGAAAAACATCATGTTATTCATATACCAGAAATGTTTGAAGCTACTGACTGAATGAAAGGAGCTGGCATCTCACTCTCTTTGAATCTTCTTTATCATGCTAAGAGGAGCAGGAAAAAGCAAAAAATTTCAGAATTGCACCTTGCAATGCGGAGAAATTACTGTTTGTGCATTTACAATATTCATTGATTTTTGCCATTGAAAAACATCATGTTATTCATATACCAGAAATGATTGAAGCTACTGACTGAATGAAAGGAGCTGGCATCTCACTCTCTTTGAATCTTCTTTATCATGCTAAGAGGAGCAGGAAAAAGCAAAAAATTTCAGAATTGCACCTTGCAATGCGGAGAAATTACTGTTTGTGCATTTACAATATTCATTGATTTTTGCCATTGAAAAACGTCCAGAAATGATTGAAGCTACTGACTGAATGAAAGGAGCTGGCATCTCACTCTCTTTGAATCTTCTTTATCATGCTAAGAGGAGCAGGAAAAAGCAAAAAATTTCAGAATTGCACCTTGCAATGCGGAGAAATTACTGTTTGTGCATTTACAATATTCATTGATTTTTGCCATTGAAAAACATCATGTTATTCATATACCAGAAATGTTTGAAGCTACTGACTGAATGAAAGGAGCTGGCATCTCACTCTCTTAGAATCTTCTTTATCATGCTAAGAGGAGCAGGAAAAAGCAAAAAATTTCAGAATTGCACCTTGCAATGCGGAGAAATTACTGTTTGTGCATTTACAATATTCATTGATTTTTGCCATTGAAAAACGTCCAGAAATGATTGAAGCTACTGACTGAATGAAAGGAGCTGGCATCTCACTCTCTTTGAATCTTCTTTATCATGCTAAGAGGAGCAGGAAAAAGCAAAAAATTTCAGAATTGCACCTTGCAATGTGGAGAAATTACTGTTTGTGCATTTACAATATTCATTGATTTTTGCCATTGAAAAACATCATGTTATTCATATACCAGAAATGATTGAAGCTACTGACTGAATGAAAGGAGCTGGCATCTCACTCTCTTTGAATCTTCTTTATCATGCTAAGAGGAGCAGGAAAAAGCAAAAAATTTCAGAATTGCACCTTGCAATGCGGAGAAATTACTGTTTGTGCATTTACAATATTCATTGATTTTTGCCATTGAAAAACGTCCAGAAATGATTGAAGCTACTGACTGAATGAAAGGAGCTGGCATCTCACTCTCTTTGAATCTTCTTTATCATGCTAAGAGGAGCAGGAAAAAGCAAAAAATTTCAGAATTGCACCTTGCAATGCGGAGAAATTACTGTTTGTGCTTTTACAATATTCATTGATTTTTGCCATTGAAAAACATCATGTTATTCATATACCAGAAATGTTTGAAGCTACTGACTGAATGAAAGGAGCTGGCATCTAACTCTCTTTGAATCTTCTTTATCATGCTAAGAGGAGCAGGAAAAAGCAAAAAATTTCAGAATTGCACCTTGCAATGCGGAGAAATTACTGTTTGTGCATTTACAATATTCATTGATTTTTGCCATTGAAAAACGTCCAGAAATGATTGAAGCTACTGACTGAATGAAAGGAACTGGCATCTCACTCTCTTTGAATCTTCTTTATCATGCTAAGATGAGCAGGAAAAAGCAAAAAATTTCAGAATTGCACCTTGCAATGCGGAGAAATTACTGTTTGTGCATTTACAATATTCATTGATTTTTGCCATTGAAAAACATCATGTTATTCATATACCAGAAATGTTTGAAGCTACTGACTGAATGAAAGGAGCTGGCATCTCACTCTCTTTGAATCTTCTTTATCATGCTAAGAGGAGCAGGAAAAAGCAAAACATTTCAGAATTGCAACTTGCAATGCGGAGAAATTACTGTTTGTGCATTTACAATATTCATTGATTTTTGCCATTGAAAAACATCATGTTATTCATATACCAGAAATGATTGAAGCTACTGACTGAATGAAAGGAGCTGGCATCTCACTCTCTTTGAATCTTCTTTATCATGCTAAGAGGAGCAGGAAAAAGCAAAAAATTTCAGAATTGCACCTTGCAATGCGGAGAAATTACTGTTTGTGCTTTTACAATATTCATTGATTTTTGCCATTGAAAAACATCATGTTATTCATATACAAGAAATGTTTGAAGCTACTGACTGAATGAAAGGAGCTGGCATCTCACTCTCTTTGAATCTTCTTTATCATGCTAAGAGGAGCAGGAAAAAGCAAAAAATTTCAGAATTGCACCTTGCAATGCGGAGAAATTACTGTTTGTGCATTTACAATATTCATAGATTTTTGCCATTGAAAAACGTCCAGAAATGATTGAAGCTACTGACTGAATGAAAGGAGCTGGCATCTCACTCTCTTTGAATCTTCTTTATCATGCTAAGAGGAGCAGGAAAAAGCAAAAAATTTCAGAATTGCACCTTGCAATGCGGAGAAATTACTGTTTGTGCATTTACAATATTCATTGATTTTTGCCATTGAAAAACGTCCAGAAATGATTGAAGCTACTGACTGAATGAAAGGAGCTGGCATCTCACTCTCTTTGAATCTTCTTTATCATGCTAAGAGGAGCAGGAAAAAGCAAAAAATTTCAGAATTGCACCTTGCAATGCGGAGAAATTACTGTTTGTGCATTTACAATATTCATTGATTTTTGCCATTGAAAAACGTCCAGAAATGATTGAAGCTACTGACTGAATGAAAGGAACTGGCATCTCACTCTCTTTGAATCTTCTTTATCATGCTAAGAGGAGCAGGAAAAAGCAAAAAATTTCAGAATTGCACCTTGCAATGCGGAGAAATTACTGTTTGTGCATTTACAAAATTCATTGATTTTTGCCATTGAAAAACATCATGTTATTCATATACCAGAAATGTTTGAAGCTACTGACTGAATGAAAGGAGCTGACATCTCACTCTCTTTGAATCTTCTTTATCATGCTAAGAGGAGCAGGAAAAAGCAAAAAATTTCAGAATTGCACCTTGCAATGCGGAGAAATTACTGTTTGTGCATTTACAATATTCATTGATTTTTGCCATTGAAAAACGTCCAGAAATGATTGAAGCTACTGACTGAATGAAAGGAGCTGGCATCTCACTCTCTTTGAATCTTCTTTATCATGCTAAGAGGAGCAGGAAAAAGCAAAAAATTTCAGAATTGCACCTTGCAATGCGGAGAAATTACTGTTTGTGCATTTACAATATTCATTGATTTTTGCCATTGAAAAACATCATGTTATTCATATACCAGAAATGATTGAAGCTACTGACTGAATGAAAGGAGCTGGCATCTCACTCTCTTTGAATCTTCTTTATCATGCTAAGAGGAGCAGGAAAAAGCAAAAAATTTCAGAATTGCACCTTGCAATGTGGAGAAATTACTGTTTGTGCATTTACAATATTCATTGATTTTTACCATTGAAAAACGTCCAGAAATGATTGAAGCTACTGACTGAATGAAAGTAGCTGGCATCTCACTCTCTTTGAATCTTCTTTATCATGCTAAGAGGAGCAGGAAAAAGCAAAAAATTTCAGACTTGCACCTTGCAATGCGGAGAAATTACTGTTTGTGCATTTACAATATTCATTGATTTTTGCCATTGAAAAACATCATGTTATTCATATACCAGAAATGTTTGAAGCTACTGACTGAATGAAAGGAGCTGGCATCTCACTCTCTTTGAATCTTCTTTATCATGCTAAGAGGAGCAGGAAAAAGCAAAAAATTTCAGAATTGCACCTTGCAATGCGGAGAAATTACTGTTTGTGCATTTACAATATTCATTGATTTTTGCCATTGAAAAACGTCCAGAAATGATTGAAGCTACTGACTGAATGAAAGGAGCTGGCATCTCACTCTCTTTGAATCTTGTTTATCATGCTAAGAGGAGCAGAAAAAAGCAAAAAATTTCAGAATTGCACCTTGCAATGCGGAGAAATTACTGTTTGTGCATTTACAATATTCATTGATTTTTGCCATTGAAAAACGTCCAGAAATGATTGAAGCTACTGACTGAATGAAAGGAGCTGGCATCTCACTCTCTTTGAATCTTCTTTATCATGCTAAGAGGAGCAGGAAAAAGCAAAAAAATTCAGAATTGCACCTTGCAATGCGGAGAAATTACTGTTTGTGCATTTACAATATTCATTGATTTTTGCCATTGAAAAACATCATGTTATTCATATACCAGAAATGATTGAAGCTACTGACTGAATGAAAGGAGCTGGCATCTCACTCTCTTTGAATCTTCTTTATCATGCTAAGAGGAGCAGGAAAAAGCAAAAAATTTCAGAATTGCACCTTGCAATGCGGAGAAATTACTGTTTGTGCATTTACAATATTCATTGATTTTTGCCATTGAAAAACGTCCAGAAATGATTGAAGCTACTGACTGAATGAAAGGAACTGGCATCTCACTCTCTTTGAATCTTCTTTATCATGCTAAGAGGAGCAGGAAAAAGCAAAAAATTTCAGAATTGCACCTTGCAATGCGGAGAAATTACTGTTTGTGCATTTACAAAATTCATTGATTTTTGCCATTGAAAAACATCATGTTATTCATATACCAGAAATGTTTGAAGCTACTGACTGAATGAAAGGAGCTGACATCTCACTCTCTTTGAGTCTTCTTTATCATGCTAAGAGGAGCAGGAAAAAGCAAAAAATTTCAGAATTGCACCTTGCAATGCGGAGAAATTACTGTTTGTGCATTTACAATAGTCATTGATTTTTGCCATTGAAAAACGTCCAGAAATGATTGAAGCTACTGACTGAATGAAAGGAGCTGGCATCTCACTCTCTTTGAATCTTCTTTATCATGCTAAGAGGAGCAGGAAAAAGCAAAAAATTTCAGAATTGCACCTTGCAATGCGGAGAAATTACTGTTTGTGCATTTACAATATTCATTGATTTTTGCCATTGAAAAACATCATGTTATTCATATACCAGAAATGTTTGAAGCTACTGACTGAATGAAAGGAGCTGGCATCTCACTCTCTTTGAATCTTCTTTATCATGCTAAGAGGAGCAGGAAAAAGCAAAACATTTCAGAATTGCAACTTGCAATGCGGAGAAATTACTGTTTGTGCATTTACAATATTCATTGATTTTTGCCATTGAAAAACATCATGTTATTCATATACCAGAAATGATTGAAGCTACTGACTGAATGAAAGGAGCTGGCATCTCACTCTCTTTGAATCTTCTTTATCATGCTAAGAGGAGCAGGAAAAAGCAAAAAATTTCAGAATTGCACCTTGCAATGCGGAGAAATTACTGTTTGTGCTTTTACAATATTCATTGATTTTTGCCATTGAAAAACATCATGTTATTCATATACAAGAAATGTTTGAAGCTACTGACTGAATGAAAGGAGCTGGCATCTCACTCTCTTTGAATCTTCTTTATCATGCTAAGAGGAGCAGGAAAAAGCAAAAAATTTCAGAATTGCACCTTGCAATGCGGAGAAATTACTGTTTGTGCTTTTACAATATTCATTGATTTTTGCCATTGAAAAACATCATGTTATTCATATACAAGAAATGTTTGAAGCTACTGACTGAATGAAAGGAGCTGGCATCTCACTCTCTTTGAATCTTCTTTATCATGCTAAGAGGAGCAGGAAAAAGCAAAAAATTTCAGAATTGCACCTTGCAATGCGGAGAAATTACTGTTTGTGCATTTACAATATTCATAGATTTTTGCCATTGAAAAACGTCCAGAAATGATTGAAGCTACTGACTGAATGAAAGGAGCTGGCATCTCACTCTCTTTGAATCTTCTTTATCATGCTAAGAGGAGCAGGAAAAAGCAAAAAATTTCAGAATTGCACCTTGCAATGCGGAGAAATTACTGTTTGTGCATTTACAATATTCATTGATTTTTGCCATTGAAAAACGTCCAGAAATGATTGAAGCTACTGACTGAATGAAAGGAGCTGGCATCTCACTCTCTTTGAATCTTCTTTATCATGCTAAGAGGAGCAGGAAAAAGCAAAAAATTTCAGAATTGCACCTTGCAATGCGGAGAAATTACTGTTTGTGCATTTACAATATTCATTGATTTTTGCCATTGAAAAACGTCCAGAAATGATTGAAGCTACTGACTGAATGAAAGGAACTGGCATCTCACTCTCTTTGAATCTTCTTTATCATGCTAAGAGGAGCAGGAAAAAGCAAAAAATTTCAGAATTGCACCTTGCAATGCGGAGAAATTACTGTTTGTGCATTTACAAAATTCATTGATTTTTGCCATTGAAAAACATCATGTTATTCATATACCAGAAATGTTTGAAGCTACTGACTGAATGAAAGGAGCTGACATCTCACTCTCTTTGAATCTTCTTTATCATGCTAAGAGGAGCAGGAAAAAGCAAAAAATTTCAGAATTGCACCTTGCAATGCGGAGAAATTACTGTTTGTGCATTTACAATATTCATTGATTTTTGCCATTGAAAAACGTCCAGAAATGATTGAAGCTACTGACTGAATGAAAGGAGCTGGCATCTCACTCTCTTTGAATCTTGTTTATCATGCTAAGAGGAGCAGAAAAAAGCAAAAAATTTCAGAATTGCACCTTGCAATGCGGAGAAATTACTGTTTGTGCATTTACAATATTCATTGATTTTTGCCATTGAAAAACGTCCAGAAATGATTGAAGCTACTGACTGAATGAAAGGAGCTGGCATCTCACTCTCTTTGAATCTTCTTTATCATGCTAAGAGGAGCAGGAAAAAGCAAAAAAATTCAGAATTGCACCTTGCAATGCGGAGAAATTACTGTTTGTGCATTTACAATATTCATTGATTTTTGCCATTGAAAAACGTCCAGAAATGATTGAAGCTACTGACTGAATGAAAGGAACTGGCATCTCACTCTCTTTGAATCTTCTTTATCATGCTAAGAGGAGCAGGAAAAAGCAAAAAATTTCAGAATTGCACCTTGCAATGCGGAGAAATTACTGTTTGTGCATTTACAAAATTCATTGATTTTTGCCATTGAAAAACATCATGTTATTCATATACCAGAAATGTTTGAAGCTACTGACTGAATGAAAGGAGCTGACATCTCACTCTCTTTGAATCTTCTTTATCATGCTAAGAGGAGCAGGAAAAAGCAAAAAATTTCAGAATTGCACCTTGCAATGCGGAGAAATTACTGTTTGTGCATTTACAATATTCATTGATTTTTGCCATTGAAAAACGTCCAGAAATGATTGAAGCTACTGACTGAATGAAAGGAGCTGGCATCTCACTCTCTTTGAATCTTGTTTATCATGCTAAGAGGAGCAGAAAAAAGCAAAAAATTTCAGAATTGCACCTTGCAATGCGGAGAAATTACTGTTTGTGCATTTACAATATTCATTGATTTTTGCCATTGAAAAACGTCCAGAAATGATTGAAGCTACTGACTGAATGAAAGGAGCTGGCATCTCACTCTCTTTGAATCTTCTTTATCATGCTAAGAGGAGCAGGAAAAAGCAAAAAAATTCAGAATTGCACCTTGCAATGCGGAGAAATTACTGTTTGTGCATTTACAATATTCATTGATTTTTGCCATTGAAAAACATCATGTTATTCATATACCAGAAATGATTGAAGCTACTGACTGAATGAAAGGAGCTGGCATCTCACTCTCTTTGAATCTTCTTTATCATGCTAAGAGGAGCAGGAAAAAGCAAAAAATTTCAGAATTGCACCTTGCAATGCGGAGAAATTACTGTTTGTGCATTTACAATATTCATTGATTTTTGCCATTGAAAAACGTCCAGAAATGATTGAAGCTACTGACTGAATGAAAGGAACTGGCATCTCACTCTCTTTGAATCTTCTTTATCATGCTAAGAGGAGCAGGAAAAAGCAAAAAATTTCAGAATTGCACCTTGCAATGCGGAGAAATTACTGTTTGTGCATTTACAAAATTCATTGATTTTTGCCATTGAAAAACATCATGTTATTCATATACCAGAAATGTTTGAAGCTACTGACTGAATGAAAGGAGCTGACATCTCACTCTCTTTGAGTCTTCTTTATCATGCTAAGAGGAGCAGGAAAAAGCAAAAAATTTCAGAATTGCACCTTGCAATGCGGAGAAATTACTGTTTGTGCATTTACAATAGTCATTGATTTTTGCCATTGAAAAACGTCCAGAAATGATTGAAGCTACTGACTGAATGAAAGGAGCTGGCATCTCACTCTCTTTGAATCTTCTTTATCATGCTAAGAGGAGCAGGAAAAAGCAAAAAATTTCAGAATTGCACCTTGCAATGCGGAGAAATTACTGTTTGTGCATTTACAATATTCATTGATTTTTGCCATTGAAAAACATCATGTTATTCATATACCAGAAATGTTTGAAGCTACTGACTGAATGAAAGGAGCTGGCATCTCACTCTCTTTGAATCTTCTTTATCATGCTAAGAGGAGCAGGAAAAAGCAAAACATTTCAGAATTGCAACTTGCAATGCGGAGAAATTACTGTTTGTGCATTTACAATATTCATTGATTTTTGCCATTGAAAAACATCATGTTATTCATATACCAGAAATGATTGAAGCTACTGACTGAATGAAAGGAGCTGGCATCTCACTCTCTTTGAATCTTCTTTATCATGCTAAGAGGAGCAGGAAAAAGCAAAAAATTTCAGAATTGCACCTTGCAATGCGGAGAAATTACTGTTTGTGCTTTTACAATATTCATTGATTTTTGCCATTGAAAAACATCATGTTATTCATATACAAGAAATGTTTGAAGCTACTGACTGAATGAAAGGAGCTGGCATCTCACTCTCTTTGAATCTTCTTTATCATGCTAAGAGGAGCAGGAAAAAGCAAAAAATTTCAGAATTGCACCTTGCAATGCGGAGAAATTACTGTTTGTGCTTTTACAATATTCATTGATTTTTGCCATTGAAAAACATCATGTTATTCATATACAAGAAATGTTTGAAGCTACTGACTGAATGAAAGGAGCTGGCATCTCACTCTCTTTGAATCTTCTTTATCATGCTAAGAGGAGCAGGAAAAAGCAAAAAATTTCAGAATTGCACCTTGCAATGCGGAGAAATTACTGTTTGTGCATTTACAATATTCATAGATTTTTGCCATTGAAAAACGTCCAGAAATGATTGAAGCTACTGACTGAATGAAAGGAGCTGGCATCTCACTCTCTTTGAATCTTCTTTATCATGCTAAGAGGAGCAGGAAAAAGCAAAAAATTTCAGAATTGCACCTTGCAATGCGGAGAAATTACTGTTTGTGCATTTACAATATTCATTGATTTTTGCCATTGAAAAACGTCCAGAAATGATTGAAGCTACTGACTGAATGAAAGGAGCTGGCATCTCACTCTCTTTGAATCTTCTTTATCATGCTAAGAGGAGCAGGAAAAAGCAAAAAATTTCAGAATTGCACCTTGCAATGCGGAGAAATTACTGTTTGTGCATTTACAATATTCATTGATTTTTGCCATTGAAAAACGTCCAGAAATGATTGAAGCTACTGACTGAATGAAAGGAACTGGCATCTCACTCTCTTTGAATCTTCTTTATCATGCTAAGAGGAGCAGGAAAAAGCAAAAAATTTCAGAATTGCACCTTGCAATGCGGAGAAATTACTGTTTGTGCATTTACAAAATTCATTGATTTTTGCCATTGAAAAACATCATGTTATTCATATACCAGAAATGTTTGAAGCTACTGACTGAATGAAAGGAGCTGACATCTCACTCTCTTTGAATCTTCTTTATCATGCTAAGAGGAGCAGGAAAAAGCAAAAAATTTCAGAATTGCACCTTGCAATGCGGAGAAATTACTGTTTGTGCATTTACAATATTCATTGATTTTTGCCATTGAAAAACGTCCAGAAATGATTGAAGCTACTGACTGAATGAAAGGAGCTGGCATCTCACTCTCTTTGAATCTTCTTTATCATGCTAAGAGGAGCAGGAAAAAGCAAAAAATTTCAGAATTGCACCTTGCAATGCGGAGAAATTACTGTTTGTGCATTTACAATATTCATTGATTTTTGCCATTGAAAAACATCATGTTATTCATATACCAGAAATGATTGAAGCTACTGACTGAATGAAAGGAGCTGGCATCTCACTCTCTTTGAATCTTCTTTATCATGCTAAGAGGAGCAGGAAAAAGCAAAAAATTTCAGAATTGCACCTTGCAATGTGGAGAAATTACTGTTTGTGCATTTACAATATTCATTGATTTTTACCATTGAAAAACGTCCAGAAATGATTGAAGCTACTGACTGAATGAAAGTAGCTGGCATCTCACTCTCTTTGAATCTTCTTTATCATGCTAAGAGGAGCAGGAAAAAGCAAAAAATTTCAGACTTGCACCTTGCAATGCGGAGAAATTACTGTTTGTGCATTTACAATATTCATTGATTTTTGCCATTGAAAAACATCATGTTATTCATATACCAGAAATGTTTGAAGCTACTGACTGAATGAAAGGAGCTGGCATCTCACTCTCTTTGAATCTTCTTTATCATGCTAAGAGGAGCAGGAAAAAGCAAAAAATTTCAGAATTGCACCTTGCAATGCGGAGAAATTACTGTTTGTGCATTTACAATATTCATTGATTTTTGCCATTGAAAAACGTCCAGAAATGATTGAAGCTACTGACTGAATGAAAGGAGCTGGCATCTCACTCTCTTTGAATCTTGTTTATCATGCTAAGAGGAGCAGAAAAAAGCAAAAAATTTCAGAATTGCACCTTGCAATGCGGAGAAATTACTGTTTGTGCATTTACAATATTCATTGATTTTTGCCATTGAAAAACGTCCAGAAATGATTGAAGCTACTGACTGAATGAAAGGAGCTGGCATCTCACTCTCTTTGAATCTTCTTTATCATGCTAAGAGGAGCAGGAAAAAGCAAAAAAATTCAGAATTGCACCTTGCAATGCGGAGAAATTACTGTTTGTGCATTTACAATATTCATTGATTTTTGCCATTGAAAAACATCATGTTATTCATATACCAGAAATGATTGAAGCTACTGACTGAATGAAAGGAGCTGGCATCTCACTCTCTTTGAATCTTCTTTATCATGCTAAGAGGAGCAGGAAAAAGCAAAAAATTTCAGAATTGCACCTTGCAATGCGGAGAAATTACTGTTTGTGCATTTACAATATTCATTGATTTTTGCCATTGAAAAACGTCCAGAAATGATTGAAGCTACTGACTGAATGAAAGGAACTGGCATCTCACTCTCTTTGAATCTTCTTTATCATGCTAAGAGGAGCAGGAAAAAGCAAAAAATTTCAGAATTGCACCTTGCAATGCGGAGAAATTACTGTTTGTGCATTTACAAAATTCATTGATTTTTGCCATTGAAAAACATCATGTTATTCATATACCAGAAATGTTTGAAGCTACTGACTGAATGAAAGGAGCTGACATCTCACTCTCTTTGAGTCTTCTTTATCATGCTAAGAGGAGCAGGAAAAAGCAAAAAATTTCAGAATTGCACCTTGCAATGCGGAGAAATTACTGTTTGTGCATTTACAATATTCATTGATTTTTGCCATTGAAAAACGTCCAGAAATGATTGAAGCTACTGACTGAATGAAAGGAGCTGGCATCTCACTCTCTTTGAATCTTCTTTATCATGCTAAGAGGAGCAGGAAAAAGCAAAAAATTTCAGAATTGCACCTTGCAATGCGGAGAAATTACTGTTTGTGCATTTACAATATTCATTGATTTTTGCCATTGAAAAACATCATGTTATTCATATACCAGAAATGTTTGAAGCTACTGACTGAATGAAAGGAGCTGGCATCTCACTCTCTTTGAATCTTCTTTATCATGCTAAGAGGAGCAGGAAAAAGCAAAAAATTTCAGAATTGCACCTTGCAATGCGGAGAAATTACTGTTTGTGCATTTACAATATTCATTGATTTTTGCCATTGAAAAACATCATGTTATTCATATACCAGAAATGATTGAAGCTACTGACTGAATGAAAGGAGCTGGCATCTCACTCTCTTTGAATCTTCTTTATCATGCTAAGAGGAGCAGGAAAAAGCAAAAAATTTCAGAATTGCACCTTGCAATGCGGAGAAATTACTGTTTGTGCATTTACAATATTCATTGATTTTTGCCATTGAAAAACGTCCAGAAATGATTGAAGCTACTGACTGAATGAAAGGAGCTGGCATCTCACTCTCTTTGAATCTTCTTTATCATGCTAAGAGGAGCAGGAAAAAGCAAAAAATTTCAGAATTGCACCTTGCAATGCGGAGAAATTACTGTTTGTGCATTTACAATATTCATTGATTTTTGCCATTGAAAAACATCATGTTATTCATATACCAGAAATGTTTGAAGCTACTGACTGAATGAAAGGAGCTGGCATCTCACTCTCTTTGAATCTTCTTTATCATGCTAAGAGGAGCAGGAAAAAGCAAAAAATTTCAGAATTGCACCTTGCAATGCGGAGAAATTACTGTTTGTGCATTTACAATATTCATTGATTTTTGCCATTGAAAAACGTCCAGAAATAATTGAAGCTACTGACTGAATGAAAGGAGCTGGCATCTCACTCTCTTTGAATCTTCTTTATCATGCTAAGAGGAGCAGGAAAAAGCAAAAAATTTCACAATTGCACCTTGCAATGCGGAGAAATTACTGTTTGTGCATTTACAATATTCATTGATTTTTGCCATTGAAAAACATCATGTTATTCATATACCAGAAATGATTGAAGCTACTGACTGAATGAAAGGAGCTGGCATCTCGCTCTCTTTGAATCTTCTTTATCATGCTAAGAGGAGCAGGAAAAAGCAAAAAATTTCAGAATTGCACCTTGCAATGCGGAGAAATTACTGTTTGTGCATTTACAATATTCATTGATTTTTGCCATTGAAAAACGTCCAGAAATGATTGAAGCTACTGACTGAATGAAAGGAGCTGGCATCTCACTCTCTTTGAATCTTCTTTATCATGCTAAGAGGAGCAGGAAAAAGCAAAAAATTTCAGAATTGCACCTTGCAATGTGGAGAAATTACTGTTTGTGCATTTACAATATTCATTGATTTTTGCCATTGAAAAACATCATGTTATTCATATACCAGAAATGATTGAAGCTACTGACTGAATGAAAGGAGCTGGCATCTCACTCTCTTTGAATCTTCTTTATCATGCTAAGAGGAGCAGGAAAAAGCAAAAAATTTCAGAATTGCACCTTGCAATGCGGAGAAATTACTGTTTGTGCATTTACAATATTCATTGATTTTTGCCATTGAAAAACGTCCAGAAATGATTGAAGCTACTGACTGAATGAAAGGAGCTGGCATCTCACTCTCTTTGAATCTTCTTTATCATGCTAAGAGGAGCAGGAAAAAGCAAAAAATTTCAGAATTGCACCTTGCAATGCGGAGAAATTACTGTTTGTGCTTTTACAATATTCATTGATTTTTGCCATTGAAAAACATCATGTTATTCATATACCAGAAATGTTTGAAGCTACTGACTGAATGAAAGGAGCTGGCATCTAACTCTCTTTGAATCTTCTTTATCATGCTAAGAGGAGCAGGAAAAAGCAAAAAATTTCAGAATTGCACCTTGCAATGCGGAGAAATTACTGTTTGTGCATTTACAATATTCATTGATTTTTGCCATTGAAAAACGTCCAGAAATGATTGAAGCTACTGACTGAATGAAAGGAACTGGCATCTCACTCTCTTTGAATCTTCTTTATCATGCTAAGAGGAGCAGGAAAAAGCAAAAAATTTCAGAATTGCACCTTGCAATGCGGAGAAATTACTGTTTGTGCATTTACAATATTCATTGATTTTTGCCATTGAAAAACGTCCAGAAATGATTGAAGCTACTGACTGAATGAAAGGAGCTGGCATCTCACTCTCTTTGAATCTTCTTTATCATGCTAAGAGGAGCAGGAAAAAGCAAAAAATTTCAGAATTGCACCTTGCAATGCGGAGAAATTACTGTTTGTGCATTTACAATATTCATTGATTTTTGCCATTGAAAAACATCATGTTATTCATATACCAGAAATAATTGAAGCTACTGACTGAATGAAAGGAGCTGGCATCTCACTCTCTTTGAATCTTCTTTATCATGCTAAGAGGAGCAGGAAAAAGCAAAAAATTTCAGAATTGCACCTTGCAATGTGGAGAAATTACTGTTTGTGCATTTACAATATTCATTGATTTTTACCATTGAAAAACGTCCAGAAATGATTGAAGCTACTGACTGAATGAAAGTAGCTGGCATCTCACTCTCTTTGAATCTTCTTTATCATGCTAAGAGGAGCAGGAAAAAGCAAAAAATTTCAGACTTGCACCTTGCAATGCGGAGAAATTACTGTTTGTGCATTTACAATATTCATTGATTTTTGCCATTGAAAAACATCATGTTATTCATATACCAGAAATGTTTGAAGCTACTGACTGAATGAAAGGAGCTGGCATCTCACTCTCTTTGAATCTTCTTTATCATGCTAAGAGGAGCAGGAAAAAGCAAAAAATTTCAGAATTGCACCTTGCAATGCGGAGAAATTACTGTTTGTGCATTTACAATATTCATTGATTTTTGCCATTGAAAAACGTCCAGAAATGATTGAAGCTACTGACTGAATGAAAGGAGCTGGCATCTCACTCTCTTTGAATCTTGTTTATCATGCTAAGAGGAGCAGAAAAAAGCAAAAAATTTCAGAATTGCACCTTGCAATGCGGAGAAATTACTGTTTGTGCATTTACAATATTCATTGATTTTTGCCATTGAAAAACGTCCAGAAATGATTGAAGCTACTGACTGAATGAAAGGAGCTGGCATCTCACTCTCTTTGAATCTTCTTTATCATGCTAAGAGGAGCAGGAAAAAGCAAAAAAATTCAGAATTGCACCTTGCAATGCGGAGAAATTACTGTTTGTGCATTTACAATATTCATTGATTTTTGCCATTGAAAAACATCATGTTATTCATATACCAGAAATGATTGAAGCTACTGACTGAATGAAAGGAGCTGGCATCTCACTCTCTTTGAATCTTCTTTATCATGCTAAGAGGAGCAGGAAAAAGCAAAAAATTTCAGAATTGCACCTTGCAATGCGGAGAAATTACTGTTTGTGCATTTACAATATTCATTGATTTTTGCCATTGAAAAACGTCCAGAAATGATTGAAGCTACTGACTGAATGAAAGGAACTGGCATCTCACTCTCTTTGAATCTTCTTTATCATGCTAAGAGGAGCAGGAAAAAGCAAAAAATTTCAGAATTGCACCTTGCAATGCGGAGAAATTACTGTTTGTGCATTTACAAAATTCATTGATTTTTGCCATTGAAAAACATCATGTTATTCATATACCAGAAATGTTTGAAGCTACTGACTGAATGAAAGGAGCTGACATCTCACTCTCTTTGAGTCTTCTTTATCATGCTAAGAGGAGCAGGAAAAAGCAAAAAATTTCAGAATTGCACCTTGCAATGCGGAGAAATTACTGTTTGTGCATTTACAATATTCATTGATTTTTGCCATTGAAAAACGTCCAGAAATGATTGAAGCTACTGACTGAATGAAAGGAGCTGGCATCTCACTCTCTTTGAATCTTCTTTATCATGCTAAGAGGAGCAGGAAAAAGCAAAAAATTTCAGAATTGCACCTTGCAATGCGGAGAAATT